>NC_063204.1:27040990-27065990 GCF_017589495.1 Alosa alosa
CATTAGTATACATCCGCTGTAATCCTTAAATACAAGCTTACCACTGAGCATATATACTATACGTGCAGGATATACAGTGGATTTACGAGATGAAAATTCCATCTACCAGCTGTTCATGATGTATTTGTTTGTTTTATATGGTAAAATGTTTATGGACACATGGCAGAGGAATTTCTTAGAGTGCAAGTGCTAAATGTTCCTTTTATATTGTTTGTATATTTTATGCATACTTTTTAAGATGTTGCATACTAAAGGTGTATATCATCATCTCCTATTTCAGTGGACATTTATGGACCCCTAAATATTTATGCAAAGAATATCTCAAGCAAAACCAAATGTATAAATGACAAATCACAAGATTGAAAGAGAGAATGGAGGCAAAAAGAAACAGAGAAGCAGAAGCATATAGCGATACGGGGGAAAAAGAAAATAAAAAACTTCACCATCAAGAGTGCTCTCACCCAGCAGGATGTGTTTACCTCAACAAAACAAGGCAACATCTCTCAAGTCACGGGGTCAAGAGAGTTAAAGATTTTCTGCATTAGCAGGGATCCACGCTTCCTTCACCCGCTCTCCCTCCCTATTTATAGAATGCTGGCAGAAACAGCTGAGCTGCCTGCAATGATGTCACTTCTGCTGATGGGATGCTTTGTTCCGCGGCGTGTGCGCATGCCACCTGGGTCTGAGCGAGAGAGCGAGCAAGCGAGCGAGCTGCTGTGAGATGCAGCAAGATGGCCGACACTCGCCATCCTGCCTTCCTCCCTGCCTTCCCGCCTACTGTCCCACCCGCCCGCCCTCTTTCATCTCAGTCAATCCAATTACAGCACACACACTCTGCACTGCTGCACAAGCAGGCTATCAATTCTCATAGTATCAGTCGAGCTTCGGTAGCACATAAAAACTGAATGTGGAGGAATTCAGGCTTGCATCTAATTGATGTGAAACAAAAATTTCTCTGTGGCACAATGAAAGGGAATTTAAATGGAAAAAAAAATTCACATCTTTGGTTGAGGCTTCATTTAAGAGAAAAAATGGTGTGTAGCTTCACAGCATCCCCGTTAGCATGCACACACTATAACACTGTGGTGGCTGAGGCATTAATGGTGCATTACACTCTTATATATTTTTAGTAAGCCTTTGGGCACTTTCAGTGTCCCTAAAAGAACACGGTTGCCAGGCAACCCCTTATTGTTGCCATGGAGATTCACGTGTTGGCAGCTGCTGCAATCAGCATTAACTCAAGGCACATATTCTCATTCCAGCAGTCAAGAGATGGCAGGCAACTAGGACACCAAGTCACTGGGATGGTAATCACTGGGAAACATATGTTCATTCATTACCCGCTGCATTAATAACATTATTTGAGGTGGAAAAAATGCCTCTGCTCACGCTTTGGTGCAATGATTGCTGGCAGAAGTTAAAGATCATTCTTGATGACGGACAACGGTGGAAATAATAAAAGAAGTGGTTTTTAATACACATGTACTTAAACTTATTAAAAAATAATCATCTTATAAAAACAGATGTGTCTGATTGAATATCATTCTGTCATTAGCTTTCACAGCTTCCCTATGCAAGTGTGCAAGCATTATTTTAAAACACAACATGGCGTGCGGTTTGTCTAAGAAAATGCACTGATGTGAATCCACTGCAGATGACAGAAACATCTTAGCTCAGCTTGCTCACCTGCTGTCTTCCAACTACATTCGATTTAGCTCCGCAAATGCAAGCTAATGGTAAACAAGGGAAATGCTACTCATTTCATTACGCCGAGAGACAGTCACAATCTATCTGACAGTAATGCACAGAGGACGGGAGGAATGGGGATTATCAAGACAAACTGCAATCATATTTGCTTTCCTCGATCTGCTCACTTAGATGTCATTAAGCTAGCCAACAGAATGGGACATTTTCACTAGGTTCTACAGCGGCCAGTTGCTCCGCAAATTGATGCCTATAGGGGATAAGTGATATTTACTCTCTATTAAAGGGTCTCTTGTAGTGGTAAAGATCAAGCCCACTGGAACTGTGTTTCACCCAAGCATTGACTGTGTGATACGGACCTCCACAAAGTAGAGATGCAGAAGAAAAAGCTACACTGTTCTGCTATCCTCACAGACATCTCTGCCAGCAGGCAGGTGGAGGACATCTCAGGCCCAGGGGCAGCATTAAGCCAGAGGGAAGTTAGCATGACTCCAAGGGCCCTCACAGAGCCCTCAACATTATAGAATTATTTTTGGTGGCCCCAACTTTATACTCGTTCATACGGCCCAAAATGCATATAGTAGCAACACTCCTGCTCAGACCCCTAATGACAATGGATTAAATTCTGGCAAGAACTGCTCCTCCTCTGGGCCACGTCCTGGCCAGATGCGGGCCAGAACAGGTCGAGTCCAGTCCAGTTCTGACACTGCTGGCTAGAGAGAAATAAGCTCAGGTTTAAAGATGACACGCATGCACATCCGGGTTCCATCTTGTGCTCTGAAACTTCTATCTCTGACTGGGCGGATGGGAGAGATCTCGGATAGCTGGCGACTGTGAGTCAGGTCTGGGCCAGGTACAGTGCTCATGATGAAAATACACAGGGCAACATTTTGAGCTTCCTGAGTAGTGTTGTCCGGGCACTTCCCCACTGAAGTATGTTTTTTTTCATACACATAATAGCACAAATCAGATCAGATAAGACAGATCATCCAATCAAAACACATAAAACTGGTCATGTGATAGTGCAGGCAATGGCAACATCATTCAAAAAGTTGCCCCGTGTATCATCACCTTAAGGTATCTGCTAGCATGGGAGAAATAAGCTGAGCTAGGAGAGGCACTGACCTCCATCTTCTTCTCCCAGAGGCTAAAGGGAGAAGAACTGCTAGGCTTGGGTGCTACTGATTAAGTCTGAATCTCACACGGCACAGTTGGTTCCTTATCTTCACTGCTGTAAGGCTCTCAGTGGGGGTACAGAGAGAGAGAGAGAGAGAGAGAGAGAGAGAGAGAGAGAGAGAGAAGCTATGCTCCTGTCATTGGCAACATTAAATATTCATTTCTGCTCAATACTGATTCCTACTGGCTTAATTGAGATAGGTTGTTTTGCTCCATCTTGACCCTTTTTTGTAGGTTGTACAGGTCTTAAGTTTGTGGTCTAATTTTAGGTGCAAATTCAAATACTTCAGAGGCAGTGGAATGAAAAATGAATGAAATGCTATCCTATTTTAATAACTGGATCTGGGTGTTCCTAGTGCATCTAGGGCACATCTAGTTCATTTGTGCAGGTGTGTAGTAGCAGAGAAACTGCGTCGTGCAGCAAAATTCAGTAAAAAACATGGCAGGACATTCTTCTACATGGTGAAAGAATGTTAGCCAACTATGGTCCCCTGTCAAAAAAGAGTTGAATTTTAGACCTGTGTTAACATTTTGGGCCAGTGGGTTCAGGTTGAGTATTTCATACGGTGATTAACCATTCATTAGTGAGGTGGTTTATACAGTCAGAAGCAGACACTGCTGTGCCTTTCGCCTGTTAATGACTCCATAAATTACATTTTCTTTTGCATGTCGTTAATTGCCCAACAAAGGAGGAGGCCAGGCAGGGAGTCCAAAGTGGCTCCTTTGTGAAAAAGGCCCTGTAATGGTCTTTTCTTTCCGCTGGACTCGGGTGACATTTAACATCACAGTGTGAGAGAGGCTGCTAGCCCCTCTGCTCCTACACGCACCTTTGACCGCCAGTGATGTTTGAGGTAGAGTATCCAAACACGACCCTTTTTCCTCAATAAAGTACACTATACAGATAACAAGGGCCAGGCTAAACATACTGCTCTGACTGATCTCTACGCATAAATAGACACACACAGAGAGAGAGAGAGAGAGAGAGAGAGAGAGTTACAGGAGGGAGGATGATTTTCAGTGGTGTTGCATTAAAATGAAATGATCAAAGAGCTTTAGCCTTACAGCAAAGTAAGCGTGTTTAATGTGGCGCACAGCTACCATCCACATAAACACAGCACCGTAAGCAAAACAGATCTCTTCCAATGATTTTTTTTGTCATTCTCTTTTTTGTGAAATGCCTCTCATTTGCAATTTCCAAGCCCTCTTTTTTTGAAGCGAGTGGCAAACAAAAATCCACCCAACTGAAGAGGAAAGGCGTACGGGAAGACAGGGCGAATAGCGCTCTGAGGCCTTGCACTGCAGACAGCTCTTCCTCTCCTCCTGTCACGCAAACATGGCTGATCGCCTCAGCTGACTCCTACCCTCCCCCCCAGCCCCTACACCCATCACCAACCCCCTACCCACCCGGAGCCCCACACACACACACACACACACACACACACACACACACACACACACACACACACACACACACACACACACATCCCTCCAGCATCCACCTCATGTAACCATGACCAACTCTTCATCATGCGGACCTGCTCTTATTCATCAGCAAGCACCATGAGGTGGGGTTTCGCCTCCTCATGCACACATTAGCAAATAAACTGGGTCACAGTGGGATATGAGGGAGGATAGATAAATAAATAAATAATAAAAAAGAAAAGAGATTTCTTAAGCACGGAGGAATGTTGAAGAGGGGAAAATAACAACTGACTAAACATTGTCAGGAAGGGTGGGAGAGAGAATGAGAGCGCGAGAGAGAGACTGTATATGTTGAATCAAATCTGAAGCGAAGCATCAGGTAGATAAAACTGTCTCTGTCCGAATCACAGCTCATGTCAGAGTTACTCTCTGACCTGGAAGTGGTTATAGAATGGCACAGGATGTTATCATGAAAAAGATTCATCTCAAGGGCATCAAGGTCATTGACACATGGCAATCATTTCATGCACAAAATGAACACAATATAAGAATACATGGATAGGCTATGCATCACAGTAGTTCACATAGCTATTTTCATAAATGCAATTCTCACCTTACTCAGGTCAGTGTCAATGTGTCTAATTCTGTGTATTACAAGTGTAGCCTATATTCAACAACAGGACATTTTAAATGGGAAAATATTTTTGCATTTCAGTGGCTATCCCAAATCCATCAAGAGAAACAGCAATGGAAAACTATAGTATATTTTTGACCCTGATAATGATCAAATTCACATTTCCACTTATGTGGAATCTTTTAAAAACAATCAAAGGTGACTGAGGGGAAAAGCTCTCTATACTGCTTTAGGCTGATATGTTGCCTTAACCTGAACCAATGACTATTTACTCCAGATAATCTTGATCAATTAACATTTTCCCAGTGCTGTATGATGTTATTGAAACAGCAACTTTGCAGTACTTGATAGCCTATGGGTTAAGCTAATTATTTCACGCATTGAAAACGAGGTCAGTGATTCTGGGAAAGCTGTATATGAGCTTGGCCGTATTCATCATGCAGTAGTCTTAAGAAAGGTTCCAGTGGTGTGGTGCATAAACCAAGAGGTGTTATGGAAACTCAGCCTACGTTTCACCACATCACTAATTTCAGGGAGCTTGTGTATTCATCAGACAATGGATCAGTCCGAAAGCAAAAACATTTCACAATTTTATTGGCAGTTAGGCTGTGCTGCAGGTGTTTGGCGAATTTCAGGTAGATGCTAGTATTCGAAAAACTGAATTTGAACATTCAATATAGATATTTTTTCGACAGTGAGAGCGAATTTCAGTTTGAACGAGAAGTTTACAGTTAACATCTAACGTAACTATTTTTCATGCGTCTAATGGCTCAACTTGTTATAGACAATCACGAATGGCAAGAAACTACAAAGACAAAACCTACAAAAAACAATCAAAATGTCTGCGATTTTATATTTCTGATAATGAACGTTAAATCTTTGCACTTGTCAATTGTTGAAGGATAACAGCACACAGAAATGTATTACATATAGCCTGTCATCGTCTGTGTTTGTTTGATTCATATGATTTACACATACATCTGGAGACCATGATATACAGTTTTGTATTTTGGTGGTAGGCATGTTGTATTTATTTATTTCTGTGGGGTCAATTCGTTCAGATCTTCACAACATCCGCCTAGTAAGGTGGTCTTTCGTTTGAAAATACTATTCTAACTACACTTCGTAGGTCTGCAATGCCTAATGGATTAGTCGTGATGACATTTGGTAGTGACAAATCCGCCTATTTACAGAGAAGGTCATTTCTAAGAAAGCATGTGTATAATTGTCACATCTAAATATGTAGACGAATTCACAACCACCATTATTGGTAAAAATCAATATGTCTACTACACTTAAACAAACGATTAAGTGCTGAGAGCACATCAAGCAATGTACAGCTATCTCGACACCGGTCGAATCTTACTTGAGAGCGTTTATCTGAAGTCCATTCATCCTCGCAATGACAAACGAATCCAACCTTAATATAGTCCAATATTTTTTAATTGTCAAAAGACACAACACGTCAAACTTACACAGTGTTCCATCAGTGGCCTAGTGGTAAAACGTGTAGCCTACACTTTCCCTTATATTCTTCGGTACCCCTTTTTCCTCATTCCCAGCCATCCTTTTCAGGTTTTTTTCTGTAAATTGGGGGGCTCTGGTCAGCCTTCATTTATAAATGTTTATCTGTTGTGAAGTTTGGGGCAATGGGGGGATGCCCTGTGACCCCGCGGAGCCTCGACCCCGCGCAGATTCATTGTAGGCGGCTGGGAAAGGGGCTTTGGGTTGGAGACCTCATGCACTGACCCGCGCACATCCCGGATCGCCCTCCATTCATCCCCGCGCTGCTGCAGTCGCCCGCAGCTTCCATTGTTTCACGGGGAACAATGGCGTTTTCCCAGTGAAAATAAGCTCTCTTAAAATCTCTTTAAAGTTGTAGGCTACTCCCACAGTAACCCACGACCAGTTCTTGGATGCATTTATGGAAAATGTTCCACTTCCTTTAATGTCATATTCAGACGCTCCACGTTGTCTATTAACATTAAATGAGCGTAAGTCTATTTGCACACTATAACAATAGCTATTCTCCACAATATCATAATGTCGTACCATTAAGTGTACTTGTGCTCTCGTGCAGCATTAAAGTAGAAAACCAATCAAATGTAATGGTATCAAATTCAGCGCGCGCAGTGCAGGCCTCTGCGGTAGCCTATGTCTTATAACGTAATAACGTGACAGTGGGCGCACAGTATTCTGGCATTTAAAGAAAATGGAGTCAGGCATAGAGAGGTGTTTATGTCTAAGCAAGTCTCAGAAGCGATACAATAACAAAAAAAACTCACACTGTAGACAAAACATCTCCCTACAGAGGAAATATATTATTATTGAAACCTTCCCTATTTATTGGTTGGACATTTTGGTTTTCTCTTTCAGTACCAAAACATCGAGAAATATCAGCAGTTAATGCAGACAGCTATAGCTCTGCCTTGAATGAATTATTAATTTGACATTAGCTTCTTCTCTGTAGATAGGTATTTTAGAACAAGATACAGTCTTTGACAAAAACGTAGATTAATCCTACATACGTAAAAAAAAACCTTCCGACAACCACCTAATCCAAAAGGATACCTCATAATATTCAAGCCCCTACACAAATACAGATGCAATCTTTCAGTCGAATCCCACTGGAGTATGAAGCACTACTTTGTGATTAATATTCATGTGTATTATCATTTGATATATTGGATATTTGGTCATAATTGTTATTATCTCGAGAGATATGTTAGAATCAAGTGAAAACCACGATTATTTCAAACTAGGTTGACGTGCACGGCAACAGAAATTACAATTACGACTGTCACTTCTAAGATGTCGTTGAAAACTACTTAGGATTCATAGACGAGGTTAGAATTCACATATCCGTCGATACACTGTGTATCGTATTATACCACTATAATATACTAATAGACCTCTCAAGACAAATGGTATTAAATATGACAAATTGCATTCAACACATAAAAGCGACGATTATACAGTCTGCAGTTATTATACGCACTTGTAATCTAAGGGATTGAGATAATCGCTGATGCAACAAATCTGGGCCATTCTGATTTACAGCTCTGATACACAGGATATGAACAAGGAAATATATATTAGACAGCATGGCCAAGAACAGGACTGGAGATATGTAAACGTTCGGAACAAATTTACTGTTTTAAAAAATATTGCATAGCTCTCTTTCTCTCTCTCACTCTCTTTCTCTCTCGCTCGCTCTGTGTGTGTGTGTGTGTGTGTGTGTGTGTGTGTGTGTGTGTGAAAGAGAGAGAGAGAGCGAGAGAGATTTAACTCATTATAATGCATAGAAAGACCTGCCCTCTTTTGAAAAAAAGAGAAAGAAGCGCAGCCATGCTTTGCAGAGACCCGAGCCTCTGAGTCACTGCTAGATAGACCAAGGCGTTTCACGGAGGCTTACGATGGTGCATCACCACACCAAAAGAACCGGGAATACAATTTATTTCTTGCACAGCAATCAAATCACGAACTGCTTTGAAAACAACAAATTATAAAGAGGAGTAGATATCGAGGCGAAATCACAGGAGCGACCACCGTAAACAGCGAGGAACGTATGAACGTAAGTAGGTTTTTTTCATGCGGCAGATTGCTTTTTTCACCAATAGTGTCCAGAAAGACGAACAATTTGATCATGATCTTTCTGTATGCGCAACGAGATCAATTGATATGCAAACATGTACTGCGTACGTATATATTACATTCGTGGGAAAAACAACGGGACACCCTCCCCACGTTGCAGTTGCCATTGTTTTTCAGAGAGACCAAAATGTCTGCGGCAATATAGCCAATCTTATAAATCTCACGTCTAGGGGAATTAAAACGCCGTTTGATAGCACAGTGCTGAAACTTCTTTGGTCTAAACTGAAGCGGGTACGCGTATCCATTTGCGAGGTGTTTATTTTGCGGATGATGCGCAAAGACAATAGGTCCATGGACGGTGGGTCAACTGGGTCACGTTCCGAGTGGATCGCAGATATGCACGCGCAAATACCGCCATAGAGAAACTGGATGGTGCCACAAACTAAGATGTTGCGTGATGATGGATAACGTAGAAGAGGAAGCTCAGCAGATGCTTTTTGTTTCTTCTAAAATGGCGTTTCTCTTTGTTTCTCCATCCCTATAACGGGCTAGTCGTGTGACTGTATATGTGGTATGGGAAATACAGTGTGAATATGGCGTTCGTGTTCGCACTCAATCTAACATGTAACAGAGAGAAAGAGGATGTGATGTCGCCGAAATGATTTCATCCTGTCGTGATTTCTGTATTCTGCATGTGTGAATGATAACGCCGTTATATAAAGGACGCCAGAAAGGATATTTGTCGGCGATGTTACTGACCGTAGCAATACTACAACCAGCAATTGAGTGTTGGCTATTTGACTTTGCTTATCACTTACTTACAAGTCTTCACTCATAACCATAACAGTGTTAAGATTATGAAGGTGTCAAAGGATCTGAGTGAGGTAGGCTACAATACATTCCACCATTCATATGGAACAAAAGGCAAACCCGCCACAACGCTCTATGTCTATGCTCCTTGACATTCAGCCAGTGGCATACAACACATGCATACATACATACATGCATACATACATACACAGATACATACATACTTACTTACAAATAATGCATACGATTGCTCTTGATGGTTTGTAAATTAGCCAATGTTAATGCATACATGTTAATGTATGTATATTAACGGTTTAAAATAAATAAACAATCCCATATTTAATCTTGCACCCTCAAAACGAGCTTTACCCCAGTCATATAATGTTCCATAACCGGTTATATTACACATTTCAAATGAGCAACGTGAGAGGATTTACTCTCGTAATGTGAGCACATTATACTTTTGCAGTGCAGTGTGGTGAGTGCGTGCGTGCGTGTGTGTGTGTGTGCGGGCGTGCGAGCGCGTGTACAGGATTGTCTATGTTTGCCTGACTGTGTAAGAGAGTGTGTTTCTGCTAGAGTGTTAATGCATTCTTCTTTCAAAACCACGGACAGCGATTTTTCTTTGCTGTATTTTCTTTAAATGTGTCCTGGCCATACTCATAAATATAAATACACTATGATGTCTTCATCCTTTTCTGCCTGTATGTGTGCGTGTGTGTACGTGTGTGTGTGTGGGAGGGGGTGCGTAAAGATGCCAGATTACGTGGTCCCTAAATTAAAACGCTGCATATGCTAAAAATAGGTCGGTCTTTTAACCTTTTTAACCTACAGATAATACTCACGAACTCACTAAAAATGTAAAGAAAAAACACTGTCTGGTCATAGTCGTCAGGTTGAGGAGAACATTAGAGTAAAATGCTTGGGCCGTTTAGACAAATGAGGCTGAACATGATTATGTCAGAGGAGAACGCGTATTACTTTAGTTTCAAGGACGCGGGGAGATGATCAGGACGTTGGTCGCAAACATCTGTTTGCCCAATGACGTCACCGCCCCTCATGCAATCCTCTTGTGCTGAAGGCAGATGCCTTATTTGTTTGGCCGGGGAGCCATTAATCCCAAAGTCAGTCAGCACGGGGAAAGGACTGGACGCAGCGAGATCAGCACCATTTCACGCTTTAGGACTGGGAATATGCACCTCGGGTTCCGTCTCTGAAGGATTTGTGGAGAGTACCGCTGCCTTTGTTGGTTTCCATAGCTGGTGGATGGAATATAGTAATGCGGTTGAGCTCACGGAGCGCTTGCGTCTAAGCGGCTGGTCGTTGAGTTTTTATGGTAGCCTACTTGTAGTTCGTATTGAGTCGGCACAATGATTTTGGGATGCGTGTGCTTTTCCAATGCCCAATCTTGTTTTTTGAAGACAGTAGCCTACATCACGAATTTCCCTGGGATATATGTTGTTTTTTATTCATTTCAAAGATGTACATCTCCTGACTTTAAAGGAACTCGCACTAACGTTCATTTTTATGTTCTTTTTCTTCTTTTTATAGGTGCAAGAAGAGGACTACAACATTTTACCTTTTTTGTGGGGAAAAGCAGATATCTTTTGAAGCAGATCAAATGGTCCATCCCCTTTCCTTTCTCGAGCGGAATTCGGGCTGGCTATCATTTTGAATCTAGCTCCAAAAAATCTGCCACCGGTGACGACTTTAACCCCTTGCTCTCCACTTGCCGTGGTACAGAACCCAAGTATGCAGTGTGCTCTGGAATATGTCTTTGCTAGTTTATGCGTATATTGCATTTTTTATTAATAGTTTAAACATTTCAGCCTCTATTTTTAAGCTCCGCTGGAGATTGTATTCACCAGGATATTGTTTTGAAAACATGCATTTTGAAACAAACAAAAGAAAAATCACATTCTTTTTGTACTTAAGTCGCTTAACGCTCAAGCTTTTTCATTAATAGTTAATATGAAATAAAAGAAATCTCTTTGGGCGATGCATTACATAAGTGGTGTTAAGAAATGAGGACTGACGCATCGAGTATTCCGACGGTTAAAGGCAGGACAGCAGGACTAGTGTTTGCCAATATTAGTATTTTAATCAAGATTTTGTTTCTGTTTATGATTTGAGACTCTGGCTCTCCGTGTTCACAGCGGACCTTGATTTAATGTCTTACAATTAAGGCACGCGGTGAATGCCAAGAGCTGAGCCTTCTCCCGTCAGTGTATGTAGCCACCATTTTCCTGGATGCAAAAAAAAAGCATTCTGTCAGGTATGGGTTTTCAGCATTATGTTTTTCCCCCCAAATGGTGCACTGCAAAATATATAAACTCAAAAAACAATAAAAAACAATCAATGACGAATCAAACAATATTCCTGTCTGTAATCTTTTCATAACAGAATCTTTTGAATGTGCTGATACAACGATGTTGTCGAGATCATCACAAAGAAAACGCAGTGTAGGCTACAGAGCACTGGTTGGTCTTTAGACTGGGAAGCGCTGTCCGCTTGTTGTGGTGCTGAAATACCGCTTGCCGCGGACGAGGCCATTACAGAGGCCGCACAGCACATGCAGTTAAAACATTCGAAGGTTATTTCAGGAAAATGTCGACATGCGTTACTCTAGCTATCCTGTAATAAACAATTATCAAGAGAGTATATATTATACAGTAGATTAGATTTAGTTTACCTCTGCGGTTTGCAGACTTCTAAGAGGCCAAATGCCTTTCTATCAAAAACGATTCAGATTCAAATTATTTCATCAAAAAATACATTTTTCTTTTTAGGCCTTTGTTATATAGGCCTGCCTGAATATAGCCTATCGGTTAGCACTATTATTACATAAACATTTGGATGAAACCGAGAAGGAATTGAGAATATAATAGTGCATTATCTGAATCAGCAGTTGGTTTAACTACCGGGGAAAAAAACGTCTTGTCGATGTTTAAGTGATCTTTAAAAAGGTAGATAGATTTAGCTAAAACCAAGAGAGAGAGAGAGAGAGAGAGAGAGAGAGAGAGAGAGAGAGAGAGAGAGAGAGAGATTGTGTGTGTGTGCACGCATGCACGCATTCTTGTATGCAAGGCAATGTGTTACCAGTAGGCTATTTTGCTCAGGTTATGCTGCTCTGCCACCTTGCGGCTATTTGTAGGTGATGACAGAAATTCAGTGAATTTCAAGATTGCGCCATAGCTACAGTAGGCGATGTCGCTTGTAACTCCTGCTGTAAATACTCTGTTAAATGTATACAGATAAATGTAAGATCAAGATTGACTTGACAAAATTTCAAATGTCTGTTGTGCATGCATGGACATTCATGGAGGTTTATATTCTTTACACTCAAAAGAGCCTAATTTTCACACTGCTAATTCTAAATTCCTGTCCAATTACAAAACAGACCATATCATCTTTTTGCTACAGAATTTATATTCTGTGAGATACAACCAACACAAATGTCAGAACATTTGTATTGGGTTGGCATAGTAATGCTGAATTCATCCATGTGTGCAGGTTTTGCCTTACACTGATATAATATGTACAGGAAGTTGTATAATCTGGTCCTATGCGACACAAGAAAAGAGCGAAATAAGGAGGAAGTTGTCTAAATTACAGAACATATTCACACCATTGTGTCTCTCCAGTGCCATGGCCCCATCAGTGTGAGATAAGGAGGAGGAAGCTGGCTAGTTCATGCTCTTACTATAACTTCCCATCTGCAGATGTACGCGTGCCCCTCTCCCTAGGGCCTGTCCTGAAGTAAAAAAAAATGCTGAAGGAGTACAAGCAATATGCTAATCTCCCCACCTTGCCTTCTGGTCAACCCAGTGCAGTGCGGTGCAGTGCAGGAATCACCCACGTCCTCTTTACATAATTTACATAATGAACATCCTCCTGTATCATCTGTAGCTGTGCTAGGCCTACCGTCAAAAATGTCTACTAAGCACTAAGAGCATATGCATAGTTTATAGGTGCATATACATTATGCACTCACTGGTTCATATACATTAATGTAAAGTAGATTGTATCCACGGATATACTATATGTCTGCTTTGATATGTATAAAAGGATGTGGGAAGGTGTCTTTGGAAAGAGATTCAAGAACATCAACACCACCAACAACAAAAATGATTGAATTGTAAGCACTAACAACTAATGTCACTTGTGTACCAGACCTTGACTGAATTCATGGTAAAGTAAATCTGACCCCAATCCACTCTGGTTACACTATTTCTACTTCATCATATACAAATGTTGTGTAGTGGTGCCCCCTACTGGAAGATGAGTTTATTGCCCCAATGGGTCACATCCACAGTTGTAGTGCAAACTATGATGAAGGTCAACTGCACCTGGGAAAATGGTATAAAGGGAAAGGGGAAAAGGCAGCATCATTCCAAACTAATAAGTTAAAATATGAACATATACTGTACATATATGATTTATAAATTAATTGTAAATGTGTAAACTGCCTGCCACACAAGTTCTTCATTCATTGAGAGAGACACACAGGAAAAGGTTCCCAGCATTCCTCAGACTGAATGCACGTCATTAATTCCAGATACCCAGTCTTTTATATGGCTTTGTGTTTTACACTCAACTAAGAGGTACAACAACTGGGAAGCTATATGTGTGGCATATCAGGCAATTATTTTAAAGAGCTGAATCATTGGGGAGACACATCCAGTAATCATAAAAATAAACGCTTTCATGCTTCCCATGCAGGCACTATGGATCATCATTATTCTCATCATGGACCACAGAGCGATAGATTAGCATAGAAGTGAAACAGGAAAAAAAAAAAAAAGCCCCTCACTCTCACATGAAGAGTATCGGTAATTGCTTTGAAGTGACCACTCTGAAATGATCAAATTGTTACTTGCTAAAAAATAAATAAAAAGCTCCCGGGGTGCCGGTGTTGCTATGCAACCAGTGTGTGTTTAAAGCAGGAGGAATCCAAAAGGGTGCAACTCTCAGCACACGTTGCATGCATTACTGCAGGACCACTGCCCTGGTCAAAAGTAAAACCTGTGCATACAGACAATGGGTCCATCTATGGCTCCTAGTGTCACTATGCCCCTGGTGGGGTGTACAGGAATGACCTGGGCTTGTGTGTGCCCCCTGAGGGCTGGAGGTGACCACCATAAGATCTGCTGCTGCTGATGAGGCAGTCCATAACACAATCAATATATGTAGAATTAATTACAAATCTGTATAAAGTTCTGCTGATGCCTTTTAATAACATATGAATCACCTTTTATGACAAAATACAAGGCTTATCCAAGCACATATCTGTGCATTTCCCCTTTTTCGTTTGATATCTTATTTAGATCATCACCACAACAATAAGCTTGTTGTTCAAGGTAAACCGTATTGGTTTTGTTCACTTTGGTGCACACACATGCACGCACACACTCTATCTCTATGATGAGACACAGAAAGAATGTGTAAAACAAAACACAAAATAGTGAACTGGTAATAGGTTAAGCAATGTTTAGACTGTCCACATTTATATGAGAAGTATGACACTACCACCATGTGGTCAATATAAATTACTACAAGATGAGGCCATAACCATGTGGATGGAAGAAAAGGCTGAGATTGTTCTTGGTGGTACACTCTTAAAACGAATGTTGCATTGTTTTTAAAACAAAAAAACAATGCAAGTTGTGTATACAAACAACAAATAACAAAAGCAATGTGTTGGAAACAACACAAACTGGATGCAAGTTGTGTTGTTTTCAACACATTTGTTTTAAGAGTGTACTTACTTTTAAATGTATCAGTAATGTGTAGGCTTGGAACTGTATATACAGTATAATGGTTTATGTAACACGTTATATATGTACTGTATAAATCTACTGCAACTTATTCTCCTGCTATGATAACAGTTCAACGAAAAGTTCAAAAAAAGACATTTTGTTAACTGCAACACACGCATCATGCAAACAAGCACAGAGAGAGAGAGAGAGAGAGAGAGAGAGAGAGAGAGAGAGAGAGGATGGAGAAAATAATTAGAAATTGATTCATTATAAAGCTCTATTATGATTTTTAATGGCAACACATCAGAGAGAGAGAGAGAGAGAGAGAGAGAAGAGAGAGAAAGAGAGAGAAAGAGAAATGTATTTGTCCTATTCATCATATGGGCCTATAATGAGTACATGCCTGAAGACTGAGTGGTGTGGCCAACTGCTGACTGGCAGAAAGAGAGGGGGGGCACGAGATGGCAGCGGGGAAGCAGCTGTTTGACCGCGCCACAGTCTGCGCGCCGCGGAGGTTCATCTTGTCTCATTAGCAGTGTCTGATTGGCCATGAAGGTCTCTCCCGAGACGTGATGGAGTGCAAGCCCCCAAGATCTCATCAGGTCCTTGGGATGTACATATCCATATTCTGTAGGCGCGGCAGAAAGCCCTCAGCCAAGACTCTTACAGAGAAGAGCCTAATGTGAATCATGTCATGCTTGGAGCTGTGATATAGCCTCAGCCTATATTTGCCAACCTGATAGGAGGAAACTGACTGTGGAGCGGATGAGGACCATATTCATGTCATCTGCTATATGTGCATGAAGCCTATTGTGTACAATGGTTATCAACCGGTGTGCCGTGGAATTTTGAGGATTTTTCTCAATGCGCTTTTCTACAGGCTCATGAAATAGGCTAGAGGGCTATTTTTAACTGCATCAGTGACATCTTCTTAATTAAAATGGTTTTAGGTGGTCATGAAGTGGTAGGTATAAAGTAACTTAATAGACTACAGATCTATTACACAGCTCAGTTAACATCATGTGAGCACATGCCTGCACATGCTGTGGTCTCACTCACCTCATGAACACCTTGTATAGAAAAAATGTGGGTATGAGAATGAATGGTTATAGACTATGGAACCCCGGAGGTGTATTTGCAAGATTTTTTCATCTTACTAAATTGTGCACTCAATTTACTAGCTTGTGCTCTCATTTTAAGTTTTGTAAATTGAGCGCACAATTTAGTGAAATGTGCACATGATTTTACACCATAAGATCTGCTGTTGCTGATGAGGCAGTCCATAATACAATCAATATATGTAGAATTAATTACAAAACTGTAACTATAAAGCTCTGTTGATGCCTTTTAATAACATCCTTACAGACCGCCCGGGCTCTGTAATACCTATAATAATGTGTATGATACTACATAATCAGTGTTTCTCAAAGTGTGGCCCTGGGACCACTGGTGGTCCGCAAGCTATCCCCAGTGGTCCGCGAGCAGACATGGTAAAATATAGATTAATTGTTTGCAAATTGAACCTTGTATGTAAATCTTGAATTTCCCCTTGAGGATCAATAAAGTATCTATCTATCTATCTATCTATCTATCTATCTATCTATCTATCTAAATCCAAACAGTTCTGCAACACTACGCTAGTTTCAATCATATGAATCCTCTGACACAATAAGCAAGGTGCAAAGACAATAAGCAAGGTGGTTCAGAGAGTAGGCCTATTGTGTAATATACTGTTGAAGTACATCTACTGTTTTTTTTGTTTGTTTGTTTTTTTAGCTAGGTGGTCCGTTATTTTTTTATTTATTGGTTAAGCGGTCCTTGGTCTGAAAAAGTTTGAGAAACACTGCCATAAGCTGATGTGCCTTGGTGTTTTGGTTTGACCTTTGGTGTGCCTTATCCCCAAAAAGGTTAGGAACCACTGCTGTAGAGGCATACTTGCAACGAAGATCCCCTGGGGCTTTTCAATGGCAAAAGTGCACTAGTAATGATCAGAGTGTTTCTAACATCACCCTGAAGAAGATGCAATTTCCGCATGAATGGGTGGTGAAAGGAAAACAGAAACCAAACATTTATGTTTGAAACTCAGACAAAATTACAATAATTTACAACAACACTTTACAAGTGGTTTTAAATACAAAATGTTGCCATTTACGCAAAATGTGTAGTTAAACGCAAGAGGCGTATTTTTCTAGTAGATTGAACATTTTGAAATGTCACCACGGAAGAAATTGAATTTACATCTGTCGCCGGTAGATGACGCTTTCGGCCCATGTTGTTTCTCGTTGGAGGATGGCCGCTATGAGCAACAGATGGCCTCCGGGGGGCTAAGTGATGATGAGATTCTTAGCATCTATGATGAGAGGACTTACTGGCCACGCAGCCAGCATTTAAAAATGGATAACAAATGCATATTTAAATGTCTCAGTTTACTGTGAATTCATCAGACTCGTCTCATATCCTTGTAGCCTAATTCCCCAATGAATTAGGCTGTAAGCTACATTTAAACAAAGTTAGGCTACATCATGAGTTGTTAGGTTGGACACTTATTTATAAATAAAAGTGCACAGCATTGCGGTGGCATGTAGGCTATAGGCTATTTTTTTTTTTCGTTTAGGCCTACAGTTAGTTGTAGAATGGGTTACTCCCGATTGACTGTCAGTTCATAATGCATTCAACAATTAATTCATCACTAACATGAATATCACATACATGAACATGAATAATCTGTAGCTAGTTAAAACGTCAACAATCATCTCTGATAAATATAGGCTATCTAGGGTTAGTGGGACTCAACTTTCCTATTTATTCTCAAACTGAAACACCACCAAACAATGATAAAGAAAACTGCATCAGTGAGACATTGCTTTTCATCTGTGGTGAAATCAGTAGCACGTCTGTAATAAACCACAAGTATGCTGACTAGAGACTCATTGGCTGTTGTGTTAAAACTCAAACAGCTGGACATGTGAGGCTATTTAACATCTGGTAATATATGTGGATGATGCAAGCTATTTATTTACACATGCAAAACCAAATATGGTCATTAAATGGGCAAATGTAAGCAATTATGAGTTTCATCAATGCAGTCGAAATGTCAGTTTAATAACAGGTCATTAAGTACATCTATAATAATCATTAGGAGGATAAAACGTAGCAGAAACTAGGGACAAAGAGCCTTTGTGACTCAGAAGAAGAGTGATGCCTCCAAAGTCCCCATAAATTGAATACAAGAGAACGCGTTTACTGCGCTCCAAAGGGTGACTGTGGCAACACACAACACTTAAAAGACAGTTGTTGAGGTCCTGCACAAGACCCCGCGCCTAGCAAACATGTGCACTCAGGCGTGCGTACAGATGGCGGCGCGAATAATAGACCACCGAGCCTTTTATAAAGCTGTGAGCGGCTCTTGGGATCAGAGAGCAGAGCGCGGACTAACCAGACGGAGAGGACAGCTCGCACCCGGGATTGTTTGTTACCGTTTTAATCCTATTAATTAAAACGTTAACCTGATTGGGTAGAGAGCTCTGTCCCAATAGGCGAGTCTTCTTCATATTAATAGCCCGCCTTGAGATAATGATGTAAAAGGCTCCCCCTTCAGCGGCTGATGCTGATGGCTGTCGAGATCTCTGGAAGGTGAATCGGAGCAGGATAAGCGCCACAGCACAGAGCTGAGCACTTCAAAAGGAGCTGTCGACACTACACATCATTTGACAAGTAGCGCAGCCATTGACATCAACTGAGCTGCACAAAGGGGACAAAGTTACTGCCGGGGACAGACGCCCAACGGTCTCAGTCGAGCTGTCTAAGTGAGACTATGGACAGGAGAATGAACTTGAGCGGTCCGGGAGACATTTTTCACAAAACTCTGAGCGCTGTCTCTAACAAAAAGATGGACTCTTTCAGGCCAGGCGCGGGAATCGATCTGCCTTCGAGGGACCGCCAGTCGCCAATCAGCTGTTTCGACCCGTCTGACTCAGACCCGAATCAAAACGGCGGACTGACAGGAGGACGAAGGCTGACACATGGTCTTCCGACCGGATCTTTGTGTATGAAATACGGTGAGAGTGCCAACAGGACTACGGCAGCAGAGAGCAGCGGAGGGGAACAGAGTCCTGACGATGACAGCGACGAAAGGTGCGACATGATGCTCATGGCCGATGGAATGACAGCGGTGCCCGGTTCTAAGTCTGAAGGAGGTAAGAAAAACAAAGAACAGAAAACCCTGAGACTAAACATCAACGCCCGGGAGAGAAGGAGGATGCACGATCTGAATGATGCGCTCGATGAACTGCGAGGGGTCATTCCCTACGCGCACAGCCCTTCCGTGCGGAAACTCTCCAAAATCGCCACTTTGCTACTAGCCAAAAATTATATCCTCATGCAAGCGCAGGCACTGGAAGAAATGAGAAGGCTTGTAGCTTATCTTAACCAAGGCCAGGCGATCACTGCTGCTTCGATTCCCGCGACCACTGCCCTAACGCCGGGCTTAGGTGCGTATGAGCAACCACCTGGGTATCCCTTCCCCGCCGGAGTTGCAGCCTCCACATGCCCCGACAAATGTGCCCTTTTCAACAGTGTCACCTCCAGCCTCTGTAAACAATGCACTGACAAGCCTTAGAATGCTTCTGAACTGACTCCAACTGACTTAGAAGCACATGCGAAATTAAGACTTAATATGGAGACTGCTGAAGAGAATGCCGTCGGTATTATCAATTATTTAAAAATGGAGGTCAATGAAGAAGAATGCTGAAAAAAAACTTTTTAAACACTTACAAAAAACCCATTCAAACATGCACCGTCTGTTCAGTATATACTTGATTGTGTATATAAAATAAGTAGCCTACTATTCAAGTGCTGGCGAGAATGAACGTTTAAAAAGTCAAACGTAAAAGTCTAGTCTGACTGCAAGTGGGAGAAGAACAGACTTTGTTTATGCACTTGCATTGTTGTAGACCTGATTCGTGTATTTATGACCTGACAACATGCAGCAACCATCGCACAAATTACAAAACTTTTTTAGGACATTTTAAGGACTACCATAGGAAATATCTCTAGATTTGAGGACAAATGACGTTCGCTCATTAGTCTTTGAGAACAATAACATGACGGAGCAGCGAAATGAATTGTACACATTTCTCACATCCCAAAGCCAATTGTTATTTAACTATCAGAGTCACTATAATAGAGAGCTCCAGCCAATGCTTGCTTGGTTTATGATTTTGTCTCTTTTTTTCCTTTTCTCAGATTCGTATTTATTGCTTTATTACGTCCGCTTGCACGACAGTTTGTACTGCACTGGCACTATTGCTGTAAAAAATAACTATGATTTTCTTCACTCCAACGGTATGTCAGAGGTCAAGACAGACTAAGGTTGTTGTCAGGTCAAGATATTGAGTACTGTTGATACATTAGTTGGAATTTGATGAAAGATGGCCATTTGTATGTGTTAATGTGTTGGAAAGCTTTATTAAAAAATATTTTGAACAAACTAACACGTCCACCTTATTGTCTGCTAAGCCAAGTTGTATAGCTTTATTCAGTGCTACGTATATGACAGATACATCTGAATACTTTCCTTTTTTATCCTTGATAGCCTATTCTTTCTTTGAGGACACAGGGACGCTTTAAACATTTTGTCAGATTGCTTTGGTAGAATAATGAGTTGTTAATTTACTGATCCATCGAAATTAGTAACTTTCTCCAAGTCATGATTGTGGGTAGCATGGAGCTTTAGAGAGGCGGTCAGGCGCTTACGGTGAGCATATATGCCCCGCGGCAACCACAAATGTCTGTTAGAATTATATTAGAGAGCTTGGGTGCTCTTAATTATTATTATTATTATTATTATTATTAAAACGATTTCCATGACGATGTCTAACAATATGTTAATTTGAAAACAACTGTGTATGAAAACTGTCGACTGTAATACCTACATTCGTTTAATGAAACACATCGTTAGGGCAATTAAAGCTCCTGAATGTGATTAAGGAACGTAATTACGACACTGTTCATTTCCGTAATTGGGTGTCTTTAATCACGAGACCCATGATCAGCAACATTGCATGTTGGTGTGCATTGTTCTCTCTCTGCTGTCCATCAACCTGATTAAGAATTAGATACGGCCAAAGGGCATCCATTTCAAAGGATGGTGGCGTGGCCCAGTCAAAGCCACTGCCGTCAGGAATTAGGCAAAATCAATAAGTGGATATATCTAGACGTTTCTCCATCATTACTGACATCGGTGTTTTGCTTTGGTAAATGCAAAATCAGGGCCGTGACAACACCATTTTAGGCACAGCTCAAAAGCAAAACAACTGCCCAAGTATTAAATAACTTTACGCAGTGTTATAACACAGTGAGTGATAGGTTGTACTGACTGTAGGCCTAATATAGCCTATGTTACAGCCTAACTTGTTTAACATATCAAATTCGCAAACCTGTGTTTTAAATTGTGTATAGCCTACTGGAGAGAGATCGACGCTCACAAGAAAGCTGTGTGTTAATAAAGCTTAACGCATTCTGTAACTTCATCAGATGAGTTGGATATAGCCTAGACCGTGTGTATCATTAATCGACAATCTGACGTGCATGCACATGTGCAACTAATGCAGTGTTATAAAACAGATGGTTTACAAGCAATAGATAGGACAGTACATTTGTGAAGTTAGGGAAGGAACAGCAGAAGTTCAATTTACTGTGAGTCCGAGTTAGACCGTACATAAACCATAACAATCATATTAACAGCTGTCAGCTATTCATATTCAGTTCAAGATGCAACTTCACAAATGCCATAGACGTGTAAAAAGACGAGGATCCAGGATTAACAGAAATTACACAATAATTTAGGCCTACTTTTTTTCGCAGGTTGCGATGCATTAATAGAGAAACCAGGCTTAAAATTCAACAAAACTCTGGGTAATTTAAAATAATATAAATTTGACGTCACTGCTTCAACAAAAAACGCAGTTTAACTCCACGAAATAAAAACAGTTAGGCAATGCATCCGGTGAGAATTACCAATGCAATAAAGGACCTACAAATATTGTCTTCTGGCGTTCATAGTGAAAAGTCTTAAAAGCAAGAATCAACGTGATATTCAGTTCAGTTATTGAATGAAATATTGGGTTCAAAGATGTAACACTGCAGAGCACTAAGAGGTTATCTCTTACAAGTTCAAATGCCATCATGATACGAGAGAGGATCATTCTCGGCTATTGGTCTAGTATAGAAACCTATTTGAAAAGACTGATGGTCAGGAAGTTAGTTATAACATATACAAGCATTTTATTTCAAAGAGGAGCATCGTCCTGGAGTCCACACGTCATTACACGAAGCAATGTGCCATTTTCCTGACATTCATCTCCCGTTACCCAGCTCACACTTCAGGACCGGGGACAGCGCCATTTATCACGGCGCGTTCTCTCTGTGGGAAAGCCGCGGGATAATGCATTATTACACAATCAGCCTTGATCGAATAGGCCAACAAACTATTTCAAGCGAGTTTTACTTACCACCTAAACCTCTGGTGGTTATCATTCGCACAAACCGCCACCTGAATAGATAACCTACTTATAGAGCATTATTGTTGAATGAGTTTGACTCTCCACTGCCAGTTCTCTATTAAAGAGGTTTTCCACGATTTATGATGCTGTGCTGTTGGTCATAATAACACGTGTGGATGAATTGACAACAAATATATTTATACATGTTAAATGAGATAGAATGATGCATAACTAATTATTCATTATCTGGTTATGCCATTTCAAATTTCACAGACTGACCAAGTCTAAACTAAACACAATTATGCGCACAGCGAGAGAATTTGTGAATTTAAATCCAAAATAATAAATGTGGATCACAGAACAGTGAAATAAAATGAACAGCAGTTTCACTTCGACAACATTCTAAAAAGCACCAAATGCGCAATAAAACTGTAACAACCACACGTGTTGATCGTCCCTCTTTATCAATGTAGTGTGTTATAAAATTTATTAGGTAAAAAAAAAAAAATATATATATATATTTTAACCATTTCATTAAGCATATTAATCCCAAATGTATCTGTCATCACCTCGCTATAAGCCAATGTCCTATTTGAACCTAATTGCTCCACTTTCTCTAATGTGCCCACTTGGTGAATTAGCCATTTAGGCAACAGTGATATTAGTCTGTCTTCTTTAATCCCCAGTCTGGCGCAGATGTGCAAACAGCACACAGAAGTGGTTCACCAGGGGCAGCGGTAATCACCCATCACGGTGGCTCTGTCGGATAAATATTGTCAGCAATTACAGTCGGAAGTCAGCTATTTTCCGCGCTGCGTTTCTAAACACGGCATTCCGGCTGCGTAAAGAGTGACGGGAGGGTCCGGCAGCTCATGTTTGAAGTGAACAGCAGCGGGATGACAAAACGTTATAACAGAATGAATTATGGATCAGGCCAGAATACATTATTGACTGTAATAATTAACCCCTGCTAACATGACAACTGCTCCTGGAATACCTATGGGAGAACAGGGGGCACTGTGTTAACACACACACACACAACACACACACACACACACACACACACACACACACACACACACACACACACACACACACACACACACACACACACACACTGTATGCAACCAATGAGGACATAAACAAGGTCTGGACCTTACTCTAGATATCTCATCTGTGGCAGCAGCTGAATTTTGGCTGAATGTGGCCTGGCTCTGGGCCTGACCTGGAGTAGGATCACCCCAGACTGGTCCCAGATTCAGGGATTATCTGCGTGAGTTCCACAGCCATGATTACAGTGACCACAGGCCGGCTTTAGTTTACCTTGCTGAGTATTTGACTTGTGTGTGGATATGAAGGGTAGAGTATATGTTTAAATAAAATAAGGGTGCATATACCGTTTGGTATACCACTCCTTGTGTTTTTAATTGTGCAATATAAATAAATGTGACTTGACTTCATGTTTATGCCGACATTGCATTTTTTTTTTAATTGCTGAGGTTGTCCCATCAGAGGTTTTCTGCTTGATTGTGACAGGGAAGAATATTTCTCTTCATGTCGACACTGAAGGTACAGTGTACACTTCAGAAATTGTACAGGACAGTTTTGTTGCTTGCTTGTGACAGGTATAATATTTTTTTTTCTTTGAAGGTAGTGTCTTTATAGATGTGTGTGTGCTGTGCGTATGGCAAGTCTTTTTCAAGGGCAATAAGTGGGAACTCCTGCTTCATAACATTAGAAAAATGACTAACAGTAGCGATAATCAACCCCCACATTTTTATTCATGGACCTAATAAAGCCTAACCTGTCCTTAAGACATTTATATGGGGCCTCGGTGGTTGTGGATAAAAAGAAAAAGATAAAAAAGGCGCCTTTTCATAAACCATAAAATATCCAATTTGCCATATCAAGAGCCACCAGGGTGCCTATTCATAATGCTGGAGTAATGCATGTTAAAGATGATAAACATGGAAATTCAAACTACACATAAGAGAGCTGGATTGAACCGTCCCCTCCCTATCTGTGGCAGCAAAAAAAAAAATCTGGGAATTGAATCATCCACGTCCTCGCTCCTTTGCACATCATGTAGCTAGTGAGGGAGGGAGGGAGAGGGAGAGGGAGAGGGAGAGAGAGAGAGAGAGAGAGAGAGAGAGAGAGTAAGAAATATGCAGTGTTCTTGGCCCTGCTACCCGGTGTCATACACCGTAATTCACCAGTGTCAAGCCGGGGGATGCACATGTGTAACGCGGGCTACGCATCCACAGAGACGCTGCAGGGCGCAGATATATGGCACATTCAGCAACCTCCAGCGCTTATCGGAGTTCCTTATCATGCCCATCACTCACCACCACCTCAAGTCTGCCCATGCATCTATTACATTTGGATATGCATGTCAATGG
>NC_063204.1:27070990-27110990 GCF_017589495.1 Alosa alosa
GTGCACATTTACACACTGGGCATGTGCGTGTGTGTGACCAAAATAAATATGTGGCCATATATGTTAACATGTATGACTACATGTGTCCATGTAGGTACTATATGTGTGTGTGTATATGCGCGTGTGTGTGTGTGTGTGTGTGTGTGTGTGTGTGTGTGTGTGTGTGTGTGTGTGTGTGTGTGTGTGTGTGTCAGGTGAGTCTGGCAGTAGCTGATATGGTCCTCTGAGTACTAGAAGCTGGGGGTGCTGCTGGGTGTGTGTGTGTGTGTGGGGGCGGGGTGACCCAGTCCAGAGGAGCAGCATCTGTTTTTGCACTCGTGCCGAGCAAACAAGGCAATTTAGAGGATGCCAGGGGATCCCCTCTTAGCCCTGCTTCTCTCTCTCTATAGACCGTTTCAACTGCATAACACAAACATGTTCGTTCTTAGGGCATTTCTGATGGCACAGAAGACAACACTGAGCTAATGGTGACTTAGGGACAAAAATATAAAAAACGTAAAAAAATGTATACATTTTAACGTCAACATTTTGTAGAGCATTATGGTAAAGTCTGATTCATTTTCATTTCAAAGTAACTACGTTGGTTTTCAAAAAAGAAACCCTCTAGGAACAGTGTGTCTTGTAAACACACCTTGTGTATCTGTATCTACCTAACTAACACACACTCTTTATGTCTCTACATAAACATATTTCTCTCTTTCTTTCTCAGTCTCTCTCTCTCTCTCTTAGTCTTTGTCTTCTATTTCTTTCTATGTATCAACCTATTGCTCTCTCACCTTTCTCTTTGAACAGGAGCTGTCTTTCTGCAAGAGTCCATGTCAGTGGCAACAAACTTGTACTGCATTTATGCATAGATATATTAGCATATGTGGGAGTCTAATTAAAAATAATTTAAAATGAAAAAAATCATTTTGGCATTAGATCCCACAGAAACAAAGCCAAACACAGTGTATGTGTGTGTGTGTGTGTGTGTGTGTGTGTGTGTGTGTGTGTGTGTGTGTGTGTGTGTGTGTGTGTGTGTGTAGGCGTAGGTTAACTGGTTGTGGTCAGTCAGCTAATGTTGCAAAGTGAGCCGACTGTCTGGTCTGGCACAGGAGGGGGTGTGTGTTTGTTGGTGCAGACTTGCTGGTCTGTGTGCGTGTGTGTGTGTATGTGTGTGTGTGTGTGTGTGTGTGTGTGTGTGTGTGTGTGTGTGTGTGTGTGTGTGTGCGGGAGAGAGAGATATGTGTGCATGTACTTTCTGTGTATGTGTGTGTGTGTGTGTGTGTGTGTGTGTGTGTGTGTGTGTGTGTGTGTGTGTGTGTGTTGCGGCGAGCAGGGGTGTGCTGGAGTGATCCATCATCAGTGTGAGGGAGACGTGCCAGAGCTCCTGGGGTACAGCATGCCCACTCTCCGCCTCGCCTGGTGCCTTTGTCTGTAGCGCCCCAGTAGCCCAGACGGGGCTGCCTCACTCTGCCCTCCTTCCTATACACCACTAACACAGCCAACACCGACACCACCAGCAGCACTATACTATACACCACTAACACAGCCAACCATCCAGCACTACCACCATTAACACAGCAGCACTATACTATACACCACTAACACAGCCCACCGACACCACCAGCAGCACTATACTATACACCACTAACACAGCCAACGCCGACACCACCAGCAGCACTATACTATACACCATTAACACAGCCAACGCCGACACCACCAGCGGCACTACACAATAAACCAGTGGTTCTCAAATTTTTTTCTGTCATTCCCCACTTTAAAGGTGGGGAATTTTCAAGCCCCCCCTGACCCCATCAACCCAGCAAAATGGTAACGTTAAAATATTTTTTTCGCATGTTGGTTTTCCCATTGATTTCCCGTCTCGGTCCATCTGGATCAGATGTTATTATGACCGCCCGGCGCTTGAGGCGGCATATAGGTTTAGTCAGATTTTTTTTTTTTTTTTTTTTTTAATGTCTAAATTTCCGTCAAAAGGATTCCCGGGACACTGAAAAGACCGGGTAGATCAAACTTGGTGGGCATGTAACCCCATATGGATAGCATGGAACCATCGTTTTCGTTTTGATCTGTAGCCCCGGCTGGACTGCACCCCGAAGGAGGGTAGGGCAGACACAGTTTTCTGTGAATATCTCGAGAACCGTAAGGTTTAGGAGGACCATTTTTTTTGTATGTTTATCTCAAAGGGGCCATGTCAACCCATTCCATAACCACTCATTTCATGTATAAGCCACCTAGTTAAACACAAAAAAAGTGAAAATGAGGTGTTGTAATGTCGCGAGGTATCTGTGACCTAACATAGTCAAAACTGCACGAATTGGAAGTGTAGGATCATTATGACACCCTCTGAATGCACACCAAGTTTCGTCGAATTCCGTTCATGGGGGCCACACAATAAATTAATTTATGTTACTATACACCAACTGGCCTGTAGGTGGCGAGGAGACAGTTTTCTGTGAATATCTCGAGAACCGTGGGGCCTAGGAGGTCCACCTTTTTTTGTATGTTGGTCTTAAGGGGGCATGTCAACCCATCCATTACCACTTATTTCTTGTATAGCGCCACCTAGTTAAAAAATTAAAAAAAGCAAAAATTAGGTGTTTTCATCACAATATCTCTGGCTGACATGGTCAAAACTGCCGCGAAATTGAAAGTGTAGGATCATTATGACACCCTCGAATGCATGCCATTCATGGGGGCCTTACAATAAAATAATTTATGTGTACATTTAGTGATCGTACACCAACAAGGATTCCCCGGACACTGAAAGACCGGGGTACCGATCGAAACTTGGTGGGCATGTAACCCCATATGGATAGCATGGAACCATCGTTTTTCGTTTTGATCTGTAGCCCCCATGGACTGGACCCCGAAAAGGAGGGTAGGGCAGACACAGTTTTCTGTGAATATCTCTTGAGAACCATAGGGCCTAGGATGACCATTTTTTTTCCGTATGTTTATCTCAAGGGGCCATGTCAACCCATTCCATAACCACTCATTTCATGTATAGCGCCACCTAGTTAAACACAAAAAAGTGAAAATGAGGTGTTGTAATCGCAGGTATCTGTGACCTAACATAGTCAAAACTGCACGAAATTGGAAGTGTAGGATCATTATGACACCCTCTGAATGCACACCAAGTTTCGTCGAATTCCGTTCATGGGGGGCCACACAATAAATTAATTTATGTTACTATACACCAACTGGCCTGTAGGTGGCCGGAGACAGTTTTCTGTGAATATCTCGAGAACCGTAGGGCCTAGGAGGTCCACCTTTTTTTTATGTTGGTCTTAAGGGGCATGTCAACCCATCCCATTACCACTTATTTCTTTGTATAGCCCACCTAGTTAAAAAATTAAAAGCAAAAATTAGGTGTTTTCATCACAATATCTCTGGCTGACATGGTCAAAACTGCACGAAATTGAAAGTGTAGGATCATTATGACACCCTCCGAATGCATGCCATTCATGGGGGGCCTTACAATAAAATAATTTATGTGTACATTTAGTGATCGTACACCAACAAGGATTCCCGGGACACTGAAAGACCGGGGTACACGAAACTTGGTGGGCATGTAACCCCACATGGATAGCATGGAACCATCGGTTTTCGTTTTGATCTGTAGCCCCCCCGCTGTACTGGACCCCCCGAAAGGAGGGTAGGGCAGACACAGTTTTCTGTGAATATCTTGAGAACCATAGGGCCTAGGATGACCAATTTGTTCCGTATGTTTGCCTCCAGGGGTCATGTTAACCCATTCCATGTGCACACATGTGCATAAACAGATACACACACACACACATACATTTACAGTAATCATACGTATGACACATACTCACACAGTAGACATATGTACGCATGCATGCACATGCACAAACACACATACGCAGGCAAACACACAAGCACGCACATACACACACACACACACACCCACACACATAAACATAAACTTGTACACGCACACATGCACACAATTCAAGAATTTCTCAGAATTATGAACAGGCAAGATGGGGGTGGGGTTGTATAAAATGAATTTTACATGTGAAATCTATGAACTAATCATGTTTTGGTACTTGTTGTCTAGCAGATACCAGTGAGAATTGAGTGTGGATAATGCAATTTAGTGAGACAGTTAGAATCATATAGGCCTTTCAGCGTGATTTATTTTTGTGGAAAAAATGTGCTGGACTGGGCGGCGGTCATATTTTGTACCGCTCTGTGGTACATCTAGTTCTAAATCATATGACGCTCTGTTTATTACTCCTATGTTTGTGTGTGGCTATTTTGTTTTGAATCTATGATCTTTGTGAAAAAAGAAAGGCATTATTAAAGATAGGCACTAAAAAACAAATTTCCTCCTGTTCATCTCTATTCCCCACTAGTGGGGCCCGCCCCACACTTTGAGAACCACTGCTATATACACTACTAACACAGTCAATATTGATACCACCAGCAGCACTATACAATATGCGCTAGACTATGATCAGTCTCTGTATGACTTGTATGAGATTTTGATAGGGTTTTGAGCATCTTCTATTTTAAAATATCTTTTTTTGTCCCCAGAATCACTCAATTTAGAAACACAATTTTCGGGAAATCTAACTCCTGATTCACAAGCACACAGCAAATGCTAACACAAACAAACCCTGCTGTACTAGTATATAGCACATGTTTGAAGCTAATTGCCCCTGAGGATGAGGACTACATCTATAGTAATGTATAGTAGAGTATTTATAGAATCAGAATTCTTTATTCGCCAAGTACTAGTACGAGTACAAGGAATTTCTGTTGGTGTAGGTGTCAACATAAAATTATACGTATTAAACATATACGTACAGTATAATGCATAGATATCATATTAAAGAGGGATATACAATGTCACACATAAAATAGACATAAAAAACACAAACAAAGTGCAGGAGAAAGGATGACAAAGTGCATAAGTGCTCTGGCAACAGTTGAGGCATGTGTAGCAGTTGAAAGTAAATGCATGGCATAAGATAGCTTGTTTAGGAGGACTATGGCATGAGGAAAGAAGCTGTGGAGGTGGAGATGACTTGGTCCTATATCACTATTTATGTTCCACATAATTGTATTCCACTGTGGATGGGTCCCTGCATGAACCCCCTGTCTCAGGGAGACCTCAAACTGCAGAGCTATCCCTCCTGACACCTGACTCGGTCCAGTCAGGCGGCCTGCCTGCCTGCCAGCCTGAGAGCCGCTGCTGCCCGGTGCTGCTCGGGGATGACTAAATGCACAGTAATGAGACCCGCAGCAGAGCGGGGGGAGAGGAGGAGAAGAGGAGAAGAGCCTCGGCTCTCTCGGCCACCACCACCACCACCACCACCACCACGCTGATGATGAGCAGCCAAACTGACACCCAATGAGGAGACATGTCAGTCTACGGCACCAGGGGCCTGTGGAGGCCTAGGCCGCTGCTGGCGCGTCCGTCCCCTTAACACAGACCACCACCAACCCCCCCAGGCTCCTGCCCTCTCTCTATCTTCAGGCCAAGAGGGCAGCACAATGCCTCCGTTTCAGTAAGAGGACAAGATGGACTAGCACATGATTATCATAATAATCATAATAGAGCGTTTAGAAATCATTGTTGGTTATTTACATGTACTTGACTGGTGATGAACTGGTGACTATGGCTGGTGGATGTGTTTATTTTGTTCTGATTTGGGTATTGATGTACCTACAGATAAAATAAGCCTCGTGAAAGTGAAAGTATTTTTTATAAACGACTGGCCAGAATAACAGTGCGAGATATCACAGAGAAGATATGTTGTTACAATTTACAATGCACAAGTTACAATACACTTTATACATCAAAGTCCCCATAGGCGTTTACTTAAAAGATATGAAATACAATGTGAGAGAGAGAGAGAGGAGGGGATAAAAAGAGAGAAAGAGAGGGAGGGAGAAAGCAAAAGATAAGTGAAAAGGAAGATTAATACCCGTTATTACATTGATTAGATTTGTGGAGAGCTAATTAAAAGATGTTAGGGACAGCGGTCCAGTTAAGGATCAGTTGATGCTAATGAGGACCAATAGGCTTCAGCACTGTAATTCCAGCCTTTAATGAGGATGGTTTAAATGTAAAGTTTGGTGGGAGGAAAGCTGGGGGGTTGTGTGTGCATGTGTGTGTGTGTGTGTGTGTGTGTGCGCGCGTGTGCGTGCGTGTGTGTGTGTGATATTGTGCTTGTGTGTCTGTAAGGGAGTTGGGGTGGGGGGGGGGGCATTCCGTAGTAATCTTTCTCATTATCACCATTAAGAGCCATGTTTTACAACCTCAACAGGATTACAAAAAATGCGAACAGGAAGTGGGGCAAAATTCAATTATCCTAAAGGGTTCTCGGCACAATAAAAACATTTTATTATTAGTCAATTAACAGGAATGGTTAATGTTTGAAGGTCAAGATCCCCAGCCTCGGCTTATGAGGAGGTCCTGTGTAAAGTAATAGGGGGCCGTATTTTTTAATGTTTGACTGCCCGTCTAGTCTCTGGTGAGCGTTAACTCATGTGCTGAAGACCGGTGGTGGTGCAATACCACATCTCTCTCGCTCTCTCTCTCTCTCTCTCTTTCTATGTAAAATATAAAATGCTTTACTAGTGAGACAAAAATCAATTTGGATTGCAAACTTCTAATTTTACAGATGGTGTCCTATATAAAGGAAACAGAACATCACGTTGTATGAAAGGAAACTGCAGTATATGTGTATGAGTGTGTCTCTCTCTACATCTCTTCATCAATGACACTCAAGTAAGACAACAAAGAATTGCATAGCACTAGTGTCTAGGGTCTCACATATTCCTGAGCCAAATCATAAAAGTCTCTGCTTTAGACGTCTACATCATACATACATCGAAATTCCAAACACTTGGCTGAGTTATTACAGTTTTTGTTCTTTGAATAATATAATTTAGAGGCACAGTATAGTAGTAACATGGTAACATGGTTCATATTACAAATATAGTAATACAGTACAGTATATAGGCCTACAGTATATCAAATAGTGCAGTATTTTTTCTATGTGACACTCTGGGGTAAAGTAATCTAAAACACCTTTATAATAATGTAGCATAACAGTGGGGTGCTTCCGCCTCTCTGGATGCGAGACCAAACAGAGAGTTAATGAGTAAACCGAAATTAGAGGTGTCATCACTTATTCATGGGATGATGGGTTATTAGCCAATGCGTCCTCCTGACAGATATACCTCATTCGTTTAGCACGAGGAGCTTTATCATTCTAATTACACACTGCTCATCTGTCACTAATAATGAGTAGGGCTGTGGATAAGGCATGCTAAATGCTAAAGCGCTAAACACAAGAAGGCATCTTAATGACCTGCCCCACCCGGTGATTGAGCCTTTGTCAGATGTGTGACAATTATACAAGACTACGCACCTGAACAATGCAAGAGGTGGCAATGTCTCAACAGTACACAAATGACGCATGGCCTGGCTTCAAGTAATGCTTCAAGTAATTAAGATATCATTACCCGTGAGGCACTTAAAAGGGCATTTTACTGCGTAAGGCTGCTAAATGAAAGGTGTAACATGCTTACAGAAGGAAAGAAAAAGTCAATGAACATTATCTGAAGGTTTATCATCATGATGAATACCTTGCTCTGTAGATGGTGGTTACACGTTGTATGCTGTTAGTAATACTTTGCTGTAACAATGTGCTACACAATTGGCAGCACTTCTATGGTCTATTCACAAAGCCTTAACAGTAACTGTAATCTTGTACTTTGATAGTTCATCTTTTACTCAGCTGTGTAGCTTCAAGTGTTGTACAAATGATGGAGATCTACTGGTTTGGCAGAGCTGGCCTCCTAACACAACAGACCCATCTTATCACAGTTGGACCAACATGAGAAGCCAAGAACTGGCGCGTGTAGCTACCTGTAACGCCAAAGCTTGCACCACAACTCTGCCAGATCAGCCTGACACATCAAGAGTTCTGAAATCCCTTCCCACAAATGAACAGACAGGCACCGTAAACCTGTCACTGTGTTCAAACAGCAGTTGAGTGTTTCCACAGGCAAGTGAATGGGCATGCGCCTTAAAGCCAAGACTATATCCACAAAGAAGTTGTGGTTGGCTGGGGTGGAGCTCCACAGGATTAGACCGGACACAGTCCAGCGTCACCTGCCACCAGAGCAGATGGACGATGTCATGTCTGAGAGCGGCAATGGCAGCACACACATGTGAACGTTGCCCAGCAGCAACCGGCACATTTGTACTCAGGAGCCAAGGACTGGGCAAACCAAGGGCTTCCAAACAGCAGCAGTGACCAACACTTTGTCCTTAGAAAAGGCCCCCTAATGCTCAGTGAATGTCTCCTATGTGTCTTTTTAGTATCTGTGGGATCATCTTTTAACAAAGATTTTCTAACCTTTTATCTGAAAACTGTGAATGTGGCCTAAACATGGAGATGAGAAGGTTTCTGTCGAGCTCACTGAGTAAACAAATGTGTGTTAGTGTAAAACAGGGGTGGGCAAACTGCGGCCCGCGGGCCGGATCCGGCCCGGCAAGCACTTTCATCCGGCCCGCCGAGCATTTAATTTGGTTATCAGGCTGTTCGCTATTTTTTTTCCTGCGATAGAGATGACGTTGGTTAGCCTTACTGCAAACTGCTTTTTACTAAGAGAATCCTAAGAGAATGTTTACAATGTCAATGTCAAAACATCATGTTAAATAGAGATGATAGGCCTACTCTTAGTTATCTCCTTTGCAGCAGATCTAACTTGAATGTAATGCTACTCCATTTAATTGGGAATGGGTCTGCACTCACAAGAGGGAGAGAGAGCGGCAGGTTCCAGCTGGCTTGTCATTGTTGATAATTGATATCTCCTTCTTATAAGAAACTTTTAAAAGGGAATCATGAAGGCAGTAGTAGTTCGGCCCGCCGGCCAATTTTTAAAACCCAATGTGGCCCTTGAGCCAAAAAGTTTGCCCACCCCTGGTGTAAAATATTCTCTTAACATAGATCAACAAACATAGCCTGTATAAAGTACAATTTGCGGAGACTATAACTTCATATCTCCTACTGTGCTGGATATTACACAAAATAATTGGTTCTTTATGGAACCATATAGTGATGAAAAAAATAAATGTAACTTTACTTTTTGCAGTGTAGTCAGCATTATAGACAATGTCTATAATTTACATAATAATTATGGAATAATCAAATAGTTAAAGATTCATGCTAACTTGCATCCCATGGGTTAACATCCCTTGATTAATTTACTTTGTCTTCAATGTTTGACAGAAAATGTGAAAACTGCCAGTCTACACTTTTCCAATGGTTACTACGGATTCACTCATTCCCCAACAGCATGTGATGTGGCCCTGATCTGCCACCAATGCCACCCTAATCTAAGATAGATCCTCCTCAGAGTCCAGTCTTGTCTGTCTGGCTGGCTTCACAGGAAGGATGCTGGAGGTTTTGCATAACGCTAAAAGGGCATTGTTAAGACGATTTCTCTGTGCGTGCTGATGCGCGAGGGGGGTTTGCTGATATGACGTTTAAGGGAGAGGAAGGAGACAGTGGAAGAGGGGAGTGGGGCATTGTACCACCACACAAGACCAATTAGAAGGCCGTTTCCCAAGACAGGTCTGCACCCTGCATCATGGTGGACTGGCATGCCGTCTTAGTGCACTTATCAAAATGACATCTATGTCCCACACACCATCTTAGGATGGCCATCACCAGCTCATCACAGGGGCTGTAGCAATCAGCGAAATCAGGAGTCCTGAGTTCATGACCCTGGACATCTCAATGGATTTTCCAAGTGAACTGGTTTGAAATGGAAGAACTGCAACAGAAAGGTGGGGAGAGATGACGGCCCAGTCACAGTGCCCTCTGTGTCCATCTATCGGTTTCAAAGAGACCAGCCGTGCACTGGGTTACTCAGTGCCAGGGACTGAAAACAGAATGATCTCATTTTGGTTCGTTCTGAGCAAAAATAGTATTTTTCCATTCCATTTCCGAGGCCTCTCCTCTAAATGGTAACCGGTTAGAACGTTACAGAAGAGCGGTTAATAACATTCTTTTAAAAATGACATTGCCTTTACAAATTAATCTATGGCCGGTAGCTCAATTATAGGCTTTTTGCTCAACAGCCTTAAAGCTTAAATCAAAACACATTATATATCAAGGCTAACTGTTAAAAACAATGTGCCTGAATTCAGGCATAGGGCGAGATTTGAAAGTAGGCAATTAGCCTATATAATATTAGATCTTCAAAAATGTCTGATAGCCTAACTTCAGGCACAGAAAATGTCCTTGTTTTAAGCCCTAGCCTGCATGACAGGCCTATGGATATTTGCCTAGTGTCTCTGGTAGCCTACAGTATGTTATTTCACACAATGATTCAGTAATTTAGGTTACATACTTGGAAAGGGCAGTTAGTTAGTGTTGGATATGAAAATCCTTTTTATCAACTATAGGTCTAGCCTATTATACAGAAGAGACACTGATTCATAATATCTGACTAAATCCATCCTATTAGGGGCCCATAAGGGGAACACTGTGTGGGCAGGTGACTTTCCAAGCCTATGGACTTTTGAATAATATTCAAACAAAGGTTAATCGGAACGATGAATACCATTATTAAGCGGTTATCTAAAATTAAAAGTAGCGTTTTCACTTCGGAACAAGTGAAATTGGTTTGTTGCTTTTTCGGTAACGTTCATCCAAAAATTGTGTTCATTTCCGATGCCTACTGTGTACTAATGCCCTGCTTACACAGTAGGTTTAGAAATAATCGTTTCGTGAAATATGTGACAATCTGTGATATTCATCAAAATATGGTCATGAAGAATATTATGATAAGTGAATGTTAATTAGGCAACATTTTGAAAAGTTACAAATATCAAGACGATCTGATTTCCTGTGATGAACAGACTTGACTAGCAGAAGCTAAGACAAAATAACATAAACATGTCAACTCATCGTGGATAATCTCTAAAACCTGGACTGATCTGGACAGACACAGGCTTACACACACACACACACACACACACACACACACACACACACACACACACGTGACAGAATTAAAGGTTGTAAAATGAAATAAGGTAGGGGCTGAGGCGAGTGAAACAAATCTGCGCAAACAAGGCAGGCCCCTCTCCTGCTCTCCTCTCCTCTGCTCTCCTCCCATCTGTGAAGGTGACTGTGTGAGGCGCCAGGAACCCGGACCTCTGATTAATCACGGCATATTTACAGGCCCCCATCTAATCACACACACACACACACACACACACACAGTTCAGGGAATCACACGGGCTACATCACATCACACCACACCAGGAATTTACTCAGCAGAGTTAACCTGTCACACACTCTCACACACACACTCACATACAAACTAACACACTCTCTCTCACTTTCTCACACACACAGATTCACACACACACCTACACACTGATGCTGTTAGCCTGTTAGGTCGTTTGCCAGTTATACCAAGCTTGTCTGTTTCTCTCACTTTATTTCTCTGTCTGTCTCTCCCTTTATTATCTCTGCCCTATCCTATCTCTGCCTCCCTCTTTCTCTTTCAATCTGTCTATTTATCGCTCATTTTATGTCACCATCATTTGCTCTCTATCTATCCATCTCTCTCTCTCTCTGTCTCTCTCTCTCCTTTTCTCTCTAAAATAAAACATAACCATGTTGTTAAGCCCGCTCCTCTTCCAATGATCATGAGAGCCGCGTCCAGTTTGGTCAGATACAGGCACACGCAGTTTGTTTGTTCTCAAGAGGCCACTTCTCATGTCCAGGAAGAAAGTCTGGGATCTCCACGATGTGCTTGTTCACTCGGGCACTTGATTTCTGGGGAGATGCAACTAAGAAGCAGATTAATGGAAGATTCTACAGGCAGTTAGTAAAAATCGTGACCCCTGAAGGTTCGGTTGACATTATAATAACTGTTACCTACTGAGATCTGTGCCATCACAATAAAGGGGTATGTAGTTTGCTTTAAAAAATAGTCAGAGACGTGGATGAGATAATCTTCCTGCACCCAGGAATGGCTAATGTGCTCTTTTTAATCTTACATAACTGGATTAGATTCTGAAAAGAGCTAAAACAGCTTGGGAGAAGAATTCTTCATTGAAACAACAACAGGATGTTAAGAGTATTTAGAGTGTTTCCGTTGGAGTGTCTGCCTTTGAGCTTTTGCCGTGCAGATTCAGTGCACTTGTTTCTACTGATCGAACAGACAAAATGGCCAAATAATATCCTCCTTGCCCATGAACAGACAAAAGCTGTGGGGTGTGTGTGTGTGTGTGTGTGTGTGTGTGTGTGTGTGTGCACTCATGTTTAGATGGCCGAGGTTGGCTGTGTTTTCTGAATAAAAGACCAGCAGAGGTGAGTCCACTGATGTGTTGCTGAATGACTTGAACAGTCACATTACTGGCCTTTGCCTCGCTGCTGAAATGTCACCCTACAGGGGGCCCGGCAATTCTCACAGGTTCGGCTCAATCTGAGAGTACACTCTAAGACACACATACACACACACACACACTCATGCATACACAAAGAGACATGCACTGCCACATATACTCACACATTCACATGTACAGTATACACCCCCCACACACACACACAAACAGGCATACCTTTAACACACACATATGCACAACAGTCCCCCTCGGCCAGCCAGGGCTTGTGCTGGCCCACATAGACACACACACACACACACACACACACACACACACACACACACACACACACACACAACCAAGACAGCAGACAGTCTGGTGGCATTGTCTCTTTAAAGCTTTACATTGTTAAATGTCACCCAACGGCCTTAGAAAAGCCAGCAGGATTACATGCCTTGCTAAGCGCATAGTATGATGACCGTTCTCCATACTTTAGTTTAGAGGTACACAGAGCCTTTGTCTGTTTCCAGAGAAAAATAAACACTCTTGGGTGTTGCTCGTGCTCACGCTCGCTCTCCAGGATACGCCGCCTCAGCCGTTGAGCCGGCTTGCGTAAATCGTTGGCCTATTAGACGAGAGCATTTTTGTCATTTGCTTGGCCCGTGTGCTATTTCCTCAGAGTGACGCGTCGCATTATGGCCAAAGAGGAAGAGTAATTTCGATGTCACATCCCCTTAGCCTGACCTTGCTGATGATCGCCGAGACTCCTGCCCCCCTGTAAACTTTAATCACATTTGCCTTTTTAATGGAACTCCGCGACCCGCTGCCAAGAATCTACCACGAGGGCATCGCCATTGTATCAGCGACCCATCCTATCCAATCCTATCCAGCACGACACTGGCAAAAGCGGATGTGATTTCAGGGAGTATGTCAATAGTTACATCACCCCCTGGCACTGCCCTGCCCTCTGTGTATACTGAGACGGGGGTAGAGACGACATGCTTCCTGGCAAAAGGCCATTGAGTGTAAGCAACACTGTCCCATACATTCATATGAACAAGAATGAAGACCTCATGCAGGAGGTACGGGGTAAGATCTACATTATAATATAGTCAAACAGTCAAACATAGGCAAACTATTGATGCCCAGTGTTTTATTTAAAGTCTGCCAAATGTTTCATGTGTGACATTCACCTCTAATGGAGGTAACAGCTGTATTGATGTGCAATTATGAATACAATACCAGGGACCATTTAGATTGTGTTTTGGTTGACTGAATTAAAAGTCTGTCCCAAACTCACTTACAGAAGTTTAGGAGTCCCTATTGTAGTCTAGGCCTACAGCTTCTTAAACTATTTTATAAAGAAGAAGTAACATACATACATACATATATATATATATATCAACCATATTATACTATATAAATATATTAATATAACCATTCAAAACACAAACATATGAAAATACCACATGAAAGTATGAAAGTGAATCATTATGCTATGTCCAAATAAACAGATGTAGATGTAGACATGACTATTTGTTTAACTCTTTTGAATCCTTCAATGTGAAATATTCACACAAACAACCACTTTCTATGTTTTACAGCCACCCAGCTTTGTAAGAAACATTGAAGTATCACAATACTCCCACTAAAACCATGTTCTGCAGAGATTCTGTCACGTTCCTTTCTTTTCTACAGAATTCATGTCCGTGCCACGCACTGTAAATGCTCTAAAACACTTTGACATAACAGGCCTCGTCCAGAGACCTCTCCACATTTGAATAATGGATTCGCAATATGCCGAGAACAGCTGTCAACCTGCCAGAAAGGAGATGTTCAAGAGAGTGGAACATCTCAAACACATCTTTTGTGGCTCAGAGAGAAAAAAAAGATGATATTCATAAAATCTTTCTGTACAGACAATACAAACAAACGCTACATAATTTGATGACACAAGGATATAAAAAGGGTAATGTTAATCACTGTACCGTATCACCACTCAGGCTAAATATTAAGAGATCCCTCTCTCTCTCTCTCCCTCCCTCCTGCTTTCCTTCTGTCTCTCTTTCTCTCTCTCTCTCTGAGCGGAAGTGCCCTGTGTGTCTCTCTCGCTCCCCTGTGCTGTTTGGCTACGGTGCTCTCATCTTTTATTCAGCACTTGTGTATTTCTTTATGATTGCAACATCTGCTTGATCCCGGTGCCAGCTCGCTCCGTCACTCAACCGGTGTTCAATAATTCCTGCCATGACCCCGCGGTGCCCATGACGCCACCACCGCCATACTGCCACACCGCCTAAAAGTTACGCTGCCAGGCAAAACAATTAATATCAATAATAACGTGCCACGGCACAAGCTGCTCTGCTACCTGTATGAGAGGCCAGAGACTGTAAGCAGTGCTGTCCCAGTCCCATACTCTCACACAAATGTGCTTGGGAAGAAAAGGGGCTTTGTGAGGCGCAGAGGGTTTGTGTGTTACAGGACTGCAATTTAATTGTATTAATTAATTTAACCTGTATTTTACTCATAATCAGTCCATTATCTTAAAAGAAGACAACTGCATTAAGCTTTAGAAGGAGGGTTTGTATGTTAACATAGTCAAATAGGATTAATTAAAATGTATATATTAGTCTTACTGTTCACCTACCACCTTTGATACAAGGTTGAGTAAGAAGTCTTTTCATTTTAATTTCGTCAAAACAAAACTCTTTGTCTGCTGTGCTGTGTATTTTGGTGTAGTCACACTGGTTTAACACGTTCTGCTCTGCTAGCCGTGCCTATCTGTGGCTTGTGGTGGCAGCCTCGTTGGTCGCTGTCACTGGGCGAGTGCTGGCATGGCGCGAGAGGGTCTATTCATACCTGATGCCCACCAGCAATGTCACGGCCATGGCGGGTCATGTGCTTTGGCATCTGTCATAACTTGGGTTGGTTCCTGCACCTGGGACTGGCCAGCAAAATGGAGCACCAGGTGCATCAGAGAAATGATAGAAGCAAGCAACAGACACATCATGTGCTCCAATTTTGTTTTAAAGAAGAGATTTTGATTAATTGCGAAATTTCTTATGTGACCGTTATGTTTCACAGTTTGTTTGCTTAAGCAAGCGCCGAGTGCAAAAATATCTATGTTGAATCATCCTCCACACAGACAAAAGCCCTGTCCCTGCTTAATAGTGTCCCAGCCAACGTAGAGACAATTTGTGAGAGGACTTGTTTACATCCCAAGCATCTGTCGACATGGCTGGGGTGACGGCGCCCGGCCGCTCGCTGGGCCGGTGTCTATAAACAGATGCTGTCCAGCGACGGTCCTTAAAGGACGAGGCTGTGGGGGCCAGATGTTGGTGTGACCTCCGAACCGCGGGACCCGCTGACACGGCTCTGACGGAGATGGGAGTTGGCAGGTGCCAGTGATCCAGTGGCACCAGGAGCGCATTGGTGGGTGAGGGAAGTGGAGCGGAGTGGGGGAGGGGGGTGGGTGGTGGAGGAGGAGAAAAAAAACACTTTTTTCCCTCCCTCGTCTCATCTCCACTTCTCCCTGCTCTCCTCTATTCTCTACTCTACTCATTCCCCTTCAAACACATAGATCTGGAGAGTGGCGGTCAGTCAGCACGCGGGCGGCTGAACGGACCAACGGATGGCTGGCCGGCGCTGACGCCTGACAGAGAGACGTGAAGCCGCTCAGCACAAAGTCAGAGCCGCTGCCAGGAGCCATCACGTCAAAGGCGGCTTAGCCGAACGAACAAGAACAACTCCAGGCCCTGCCACTTCGCATCACCCTCAACATTCCAACAGCTGTTTTTTGAGCGCATGCAGATGTGGAAATAATGATAATAATGGCGACTCACAGCTCCTGTTTTTACAAGTAAACAAGTCGGAAGGGACCACACCCAGGAAGTGGATCATAGCAGGGCAGTGCATTAAATAAACATGTCATGTTAAAGCCTCTTCTTCAGAGATGCCAGTGGACTTGAGAGTGGGCAGCATGGTGATAAAGACCTTCAGGGGGCTTAGAACAGCAGCAGGGTTCACAATGGGAGTCATGCACAAGTTTACAAAAGACATAGTGTGTATGTCTACTGATCCCCGAGAGACAGAAACTAAAGAGAAAGATATAGAGGCTCAAAAAGATCAGGTTCACTGATCTCAGATGTTACATATGCTGACAAAATGACAAAATCTTCCCAATTTTTTTGCAGTTACACTTCTATCTGTGAGCTTATTTGTTTTCATCTTTGACAGCAATGTAATAACTTGTTTTCACCATGTAAAAAAAAAAATGTGTCTACCATAGACACATTAAGTTCTTCATGATGCAAATACCTGCCCTCTTTTAAAAATATATATATTTGTTCTTTGGAAGCTGAGTGGACATTTATTTGTAAAATTAAATTACAGGGTACAAAAACAATTAACAAAAGTGGTTAAAAACAAAACCTTACATTTGTATTTAATCTGTAACTAAATGAGTATTTATATTTAGTGGTCTTCATTTCTGTAAAAAAGAGTAAGACTGAGAGACAGAGATGGGAATGGAGGTTCTGTGGTTGTATAATGCATAATAATGCCTGTCTCTGTCACATTGCTTCAGTTCCAGTCCCTAAATTAGCATTCCTCCTCCTTTCAATTTGGCATATAAAAACCCTGGCATTTTGACTGCGTACATCTTGGCTCTTAGCACCCCAGTCAAAACTGTCTTTGTGCACCAAGTGGAGAGAGGCCTGTGGCGGTTTCCGTGGTGATGGATGAATTTGGATACATGTGTGTGCATGTGTGTGTTTGTGTGTGAATGTGTGTGTGTGTGTGTGTGTGTGTGTCGAGAGAGACAGAGAGATAGAGGCAGGCTGGCCCTGGAGTGGTCTGTGGTGACAACATTCCCTCGCTAGCTGTGAAGAGCCGCTCAGGCTCTGATGAGGGCTCTGGACGTGGGCCCTGGACGTAGAGACACCATCGGCTACTTCACCAGAGTATCAATTGGGGGCTTCTTCACTCACATTAAAACCGACCCTATCAATCCCACCAACAGACTCACTCAGACAACTAGCCGTCAACACCGATGGTTGTATTGCGCATCATGGTTAGCACAGCTAAGACAGTTGACTCAACACCGATGGTTGTATTGCGCATCATGGTTAGCACAGCTAAGACAGTTGACTCAACACCGATGGTTGTATTGCGCATCATGGTTAGCACAGCTAAGACAGTTGACTTGGTTGTATTACTCAGTTGACTCAACACCGATGGTTGTATTGCGCATCATGGTTAGCACAGCTAAGACAGTTGACTCAACACCGATGGTTGTATTGCGCATCATGGTTAGCACAGCTAAGACAGTTGACTCAACAGCAGTCAGTAGTGGGTCTTTTCCCCTTTAATTTCTTTGTTGTATCATGAACTGATATACTGTACCATGCTTTTCTTATTCATCTGAAACAGTGTTCATTTCTGTGTTTGTGTTTTTGTTTTGTTTTTTGCTTCTAGGGATCCAGATATTTAATGAGAACAAACAGTCTAACTGTCGCAACAATCTAATGCATACCACACCACACACGTGCTGTAGTACACCACCATGTAGGTTATTGGCCCAAGGCTTCATGTGTGAGAAGCGCACTGTGGGTTTTTCACAACAAGGCTTCCCTTAGGTATCTTATCCATGGAGAACTGTGAAAAGGACTCCAGCAGGCAGGCACTCATCATGTGAGGGGATATCGGCTACACCGCATACAGGAAAATGTTCACAGTCATTTAAGAAGTACACAGCGATAGCATAACAGCACGATCGTTTTACAGCCAGTTGCTAAATATATAACACGTGCAGGGGCCAATGCCAGCCACTTGGAATGGTTTAGATGGTGAGAGTTTTGAAAAATTAATATTGCATGTATTCCTGTAGGTCTTTCTCTCTTTTTCTCAAACTTAGGGGGAGGATTCCAACTGAAGTCTAAGAACACTAATCTGCTGGAATTGGGGAGCATGTTACTTAAAACTCTACCCCTGTTTTGGGCGTAATCCAGCATAATCCTCATCTGGTACAATCCCAGTATTCTAGTTTCTGTTCAGCTTTTGAGGGACTGACAAGTGAGTGTAGATTATGGAGGAGAAACACATACGACAGCACCTGGTGTTTATGATGTCTGTTCCAGATTATCTGAATAGGCAAATACAAAAAAGGAATTAATAAAATGACTAAGATTGAAGAACTGAGAAACAATCATGTAATCACCTTGTTTGATCCAGAAATACGTTATGTTCTTTGGCATTGCCTTTTTGAGAAACACAGATGGCCATAGCACCATCCATTCTTTGAAAATAAATATGAAAATAAATAAATAAATAAATAAATAATATATTTAAATAAAAATAAAGGCGTATGAATTTATAGACTTCTGTGTTACACACTGGTCTCTTCACCTGGAGAAATATTGCCAGGCGACCCCCGTGTTGCAATGGATGTCCAGCAGTTGTCATAACAACTGAGTGTCAAATGTGTCAAGGGGTGTAGCAAAATGACAGCTCACAATGTCTGCAAAGACACAGCCCCAGGAAAGAAACACACACACACACATACACACACACACAAACACACAAAAATGTTAGAAAATCCATGCTTCTAAAGTATATCAAAATGACTCCTGTCAACATTACATCAAAAGCAGAGAAAGAAGCTGTTCATTTCTACAGCCTCCTGAGTGTACAATACGAAGGACGCCTACAGAGCAGCGGCCACTCATACAGCAGTGGACACAACAGGCTGCAAAAATAATGTGACGGCAGTTTCACTGAGGAAAGATAGATAAAAAATATTACACAAGATGTATGCCACAAACACATGGGGTGATTGACTTAACTCTCAAATAATGACCAAGAAATAAAATATAAATAATACATTTGCCAAACATGTGGCCAAACAAAACATAAATAATAGATTTCTTCATTTAGAAAGAAAAAAAAACAGTGACAAAATGAAGTCCGCTGGCACAGACAGAGGGGCCACCATGTAGCCACTGCTGTGAGGCTGTGAAGCGGAGTGTCCAACGGCGTCATTAATAAAAGCAAATACCTCACAGGCTCGTTCTCACACTGGGCATCTTCGTCCTTCCAACGTCCTAATCAGCTGATTCCTATTCATTATGACCCCGACGCGCCGCTAATCTTACAGCCATTAAGGCAGAGAGAGCGGATGAGATGTTGCTCAAGATGAGCCCCGTGAAAAATGTCTAGACTGATACTCGGGCAAGGAGGACCTCTGTTTTGTAATATAGCCTGGATGAACATGAATGAATGGTTCTGATGTCGTGTTGAATTAGCATGTGCTGTAATGTGTTTGTTGTTAGGAGGAACAATAAGGGAAAGGACAAAAAACATGCAAGCTATGAAATCACCTCCTCCCTCTAAACTATACTTCAAATGTGTTTTTTATATTCAAAAGATATACAACAGATGTATAACAGCAAAAAACTATATAGCTATATAAAACATTAAACTCATTTTCTCATCTGTTCATTTAACAAAAAAAAACATATATAAAAATATACCCTTACATCTAAAAAATGCCCTTACATCAAAAAAATGCCCACCCAGTAAAAAAAAACATGGCAAAATAAATAATGATGCTAACACAATGACTAAATAATATAATGGTTGTCATCTAAGTGTGCCACAAACCAACACAGACAGTTAGGATGGGGCTGGCTACATTACCTAAGCAGCCTGACGTGGAGAGGGAACACATCAGAGCCCAGCCCCAGCCCCAGCCCCAGCCTGAGTGGGAGAGACGGGGGGTGGAGGCATGGAGCTCTGACAAATATTAGAGGCTCTGGGCTATGAGATTCCAAGGCAACCAAAATCTGCTTTTGTCCCAGGGCCAGACGTGCTCCTGCACTCAGGGCCTGCTTGTAATTTTAGCGTTAGCTGGTGTAGCAGAAGCATCCATGCATTAGCATTGGCCCCCGAGATAGGAACAGGATCTTTGGCTCCTGTCAACTAGACTTACCATACAGAGGCACACATCCGCAGCAGCCCACCACTGCTGTTTACATATCACATGTGAAGAGAACAAATATATGCAATAAGGCACTCATGGAGAACTTGCACATGCACACACACATGCAAACACAGACATGCATTACACACACACATACACAGACATGCATCACACACACACAGACATGGACATGGACATGGACATGCACATGCACACGCACACGCACACACACACACACACAGTTGTACAAACAAGGGAAAATAAAGTACACCCAGAAGTACAGTGGGTATTCACCCCACATCATCACATACATACCCTTCACCATACCTACCATGGTGTGTATTTCAGCTAGCCTATTAGCTGGTTTGAATTGCATTAACTCAATAAGCATTAAACCAGCTAATAGGCTAGCTGAAATACACGCCATGCCAATCTCTAGGTATGGTGAAGGGTATGTGATGATATGGGGCTATTTTACGCAATTCCAAAGGCCAAGGGAACTTCAGGATGCATAGTATCCTGGATCCATGAAATAACTGGCCTTTAAAAATAAAAATCTGCCTGCCTCTATGGGAATTCAACATAGGGGGGTGTATACTTATGCACCATGTATTTTAATGAAGAACATTTATTTATTTATGATACATTATTCATTCACAAAGAAAATTGGTGTCCTTAAAGGTTGGAGTTTTGCTAATTTGTTTTTTTTAAAAAGGCATTCAGATCAATTTCCAAAAGATGATTTTCTATTCTAGTCAACTTTAGCATTGGGGTGAATACTTATTTATACACCCAGAAAATATAAACACAAACACACACACACACACATATTATGCATACTGTATAACCTTGTATCTCCATTTTATTAGTATTATTATTATTATGTTTTTTTAATTCCCTGAAAATGAATGAATTTGGAGATACAAGGTTTCCGACAGCAGCGTTTTGCAATATAGACCCCAGTATCCCATCTCCCTTACTGTTAAAGCTTCTTTCTTTCCCCTTGATGCGGTCCTTAGGAAATCTCCCGAGAGCCTTGGCCTAGCGACTAATCAAGGAGGAATCTTCCCCAGGGGGTGGGGGGGGAATCCTCTTTGCCTGTGCCGAGCAAACCATCGCTCTGGCGACACTTAAAGCGGCCCAGCATGCAAAGTTCAACAACTGTGAAAGACCCATTAAAGAGGACACACAAAGCGGTGACCTTGACTGACAAGTGCTCTTCATTTTGGCAATAAACAGTGGCGGAGCCTGATAACTGTGCACTGGCGCAGAGAGTAATTACCTATCTGTCAGCATGGCCGCCGCGTGTGAAGTAGTATAAATGGAACATACATAATGTACAGCAATAATAACGACCCGCCACCAAACTAATGTATTATCATTACCACCAAGAACCTCAGGGCTTTCTTCTTCCTTCTCTCTCTCTCTCTCTCTCTCTCTCTCTCTCTCTTCCTCTCTCTCTTCTTCTGGTGACTGCCATCAGTGTATAAATGCCTTCCAGGCATTCATTCTAATCTTTGTTCCATATTATAATTTTCATGGCCAGAAATACACCCGGAGAAGCAATGTGGTTCTATCAGAGGCTAAACAGAGCTCAAGTCCTAACCGGGGTCTTTACTGGGCTGTAATATGGCCCTCTGTTAGCAGCTTCACTCAATTTATGATAAGGACAAAGTGAGCTGTAAATTTAAAGCTGATGGACTGATGGTGTTAACAATGTCACGCGGAGAGGGTGCTGATGGAAATACACAAACACACCACACACACAGCCTTACACAGGCACATGCACACACACACACTAATGTCCAGACACACTCACACACACACACACACACACACACAGATAGATAGAGAGAGAGACATAGAAAGAGAGAGAGCGAGAGAGAAAGAGGAAGAAAGAGATTTTTAACCCTTAATCAAAACCATCCACCATCCATTTCAGTGTGTGTATTTGTAAAAGCACGAATGACTCAGTAGGCTGAAGTAGACATATTAAACACTGAATCTACTATTCAAACAATTTTGTGCAAGAACAGTCGGAGAAAAGGGGGGAAAATTGGAACTTAGGAATTGTGTAATGGGGTATCACTTACTGCCATGCTTGCCCCCAGCAGCAATTAATATTTTTTTTTCGCTCTCAGTCTCTCCCTCTCTCTCTGTGTGTGTGTGTGTGTGTGTGTGTGTGTGTGTGTGTGTGTGTGTGTGTGTGTGTGTGTGTGTGTGTGTGTGTGTGTATGTGTGTGTGTGTGTTGGTGGGAAGATGCAGCCTATCACAGGGATGTCTTGCATCCAGACATCTCACTCAGGTGAGTCTCTCTCACATCACTGGCTGAGAGAAAACACATTAACATGTCTCAGGTCATATTTATCTCCAATCTATATGTGTTGAAATGAAATCTCCCCAGCCACTAGATGACATGTTATTGTCTGTAATTATACCGTCCTTCCACTCAGAAATGCACAGACACTCACACATGAACACACAGACACACAAGTGCTTGGCTTCCTTTGTAATCCAAACTCAATGACCATTTCTCTTTATTGCAGCGGTGATGGTATGAGCCAAATGCTTATCGGTGTTACAACACACTGTCCCATCACCTGGGGCACCTCTCCCTTCTGAAGGCATTACATGCAGGTGTGTGTGTGTGTGGCAGAGTACCCAGTTATTCTCAGAGGATTTGAACCATGCCCCAGATGCCAGAAGCACATACAATTACACACAATGGCAAACAGACACATTCTTTCTTTCCCTCTCTATCTCTCTCTCTCTCACTCTCTCTCGCGCTCTCTCAACACAACACAACACAACACATGCACACACAACAGAACAGAAATCTCAGTTCATTGAGGTCAGATCTAACATGGCAGGTTGGCGATTCTTGGAGATTGACGGCCGGCGGAAACACTGCCAGGAGGCTTGTGTGTGTGACGCGCTGCCACAGAAATCATCTCCCAGGCAGAGCAGAGGGGCTGGTGAGCAAGCTCTACTGACTGTCAGAGGGCGCCCTGCCAGGGAGCACCTAGTACCAACACCCACCCACCCACCCCCCCAACACACACACACACACACACACACACACACACACACACACACACACACACACACACACACCTGCTTCACCGACAATCTCCATCTCAACACAGCTTACACGCCTCTCCTGCTCACTATTTCCCATCCTCCTCCTTCTCCTTATATTCCTCCATTCCCCTCCTCTGTCCCTTGAACTAGATCATTGGTCATCTCCATCAGCACCGCTCTAGCAACTGTCCTCCTTACAATCCCCCCTCCTAGTTTAGAAGTCTGAGACTACTAGTCTAGTCTCCCTTTACAACTCATGTTCTACTAGATTTTTTCCACAATGGTTTATTTCACAAAGCCACTTCAGTGAAGAGCACCTACTCGAGGTCTTTCTTGATGGGGCATATCATATCCATGCACTATGATGGCCAAGAGGGTACAGGGCTGTTGAGTGAAGGGTGAGAGTAGGAGGCTAGGAGGTGAATAGGGCTCGACCCCAAGGAAGGGGGTTATTTAATTTTTTTCACTGTGTACAATTGCAATAAAAGTGGGTGTGGGGGAGTGAGGGTACTTGAGTTTGGGATGGATCTTCTGTCAGGTCAGATAGTTGTGAAGTGGGTGGTGTGGGGAATTTGGCTGAATCACTGCTACTAGGAGGTAAAAACACTTTGGACTATGTGCCTTGTTGGATGTAGAGTAGGCGGTTAGTGCTAAGAGATGGTCATTGTGGTCAATGGGCGGACAGTTGAGTGTGTGATGGAGTAGTTTTCCCCTCCTAGTTTAGAAGTCTGAGACTAGTACTAGTCTAGTCTCCCTCCTGTTACTCTCATCACTGTACTGGAGCCCTATGGAGAGAACCACCTCACCAAATGGCAAAGATAGTTTGATTTTGGAATCCCTTGATCTAATCACTTGCAATCTCTATCTATCAAGCTCTAGTACATCTCTTCCTCACAGTCATCTGTCCCACTCCACATATTCTTTTCCTTCTGCTCTTATTGCATAGGAGTCCTTTTTGTCCTTGCTCTACAGGCTGTAGGCCTTCTTTCAATCAAATGTGCCTGGCAAGACGTGCACCACCACCATTAAAATGGCATTAAACATCTCCATCCTGGGCCAGTCACCACAGATATGTAAGAGTGGAGTAGGTGTGAGTGGTGACCACTATGGAGAGGCTGTGGCTGACGTCTCTGACACAAAGAGGAGGAAAGGGATGACTGAGAATATTCATGAGCATTTTGAAGGAGAGCTTTTAACAAGTGAAAAGCCTTTCAGCCAAAAGCTTTTTCTTCAGAACAAGCTGAATGGGTCGTAATGGCACCCCATGCCCTACTACACAAACACACACGCACACACACACACACACACACACACACACATGCACACACACACACACACACACACACACACACACACACACACACAGGCTAGCCTTTCAGGATTGCTCAACCAATACAAACCAAAATGTAGCTAACTCCTAAAAAACTACATGCACACTCAATATACTGAACATGAAAATAAACCTCAGCTACAAGCACAACAATAAACTTAACCTGGAACATGCCCTTTCCATTTTCATAAAGTGGTTCTATGACTTTATTATAGAACCACTATAGAATAGATTAGGTGTAAGATTGCACTAAAAGTAAAAACCCACGCCGGCACTGGAAAAGAACGGTGTGTGCATTCGATTTTCTCTAGTGCATCTTTACCGATTAAGATGTCAAATGAGCCGTGAGTCTATAAGATCTTTCCATACGCGTGTGGGGAGGCCGAGGTGCTAAGAACCAACAAGCTGCCAAAAATCTGTTTTACACTCAATGTCAGGAGAGCCTCTTCTTGGCTCGCCGTGTGTTGGCCCCAGATTTCCATGGCAGGTGGTCCTTCTTTTAGCCAAGACTTCCAGAAAAATCCTGCAGCCCTCCCACCCCTTCGCCACCCCACCCCACACACCCTCGACCACTCTGCATTAAACCACTTACGACACAACAGACGATCAGGGCGCTCACGGCAGGAAATGCCTGTTTAATATTAAGAAGCAGAATAAAAAGATTTTCCGCATTTCCATTCACTATTTCATTGCCACAGGAGGTCCTTCCACTTAGTGAAAAGCCTTGTCATCTCAACATTCTGCCTAACATTCTATTTACTAATGAGAACTGAAATTTATACCTGTGTTTGGATCATTTTTATCTCTGATTATTTAATGTTCTATATAAATGTATTTTCTAAATGTTTATCATTGTTGTGTTGATGTCAAGGCTAATCTGTGTACATTTAATGGATGTGTGTGTGTCACAGTGTGTGTGTGTGTGTGTGTGTGTGTGTGTGTGTGTGTGTGTGTGTGTGTGTATCTTTCCTGTGGTTTACAACTCATGTTCTACTAGCTTTTTTCCACAATGGTTTATTTCACTTCAGTGAAGAGCACCTACTCGAGGTCTTTCTTGATGGGGCATATCATATCCATGCACTATGATGGCCCAAGAGGGTACAGGGCTGTTGAGTGAAGGGTGAGAGTAGGAGGCTAGTAGGTGAATAGGGCTCGACCCCAAGGAAGGGGGGGGGGGGTTATTTAATTTTTTCACTGTGTACAAGTGCAATAAAAGTGGGTGTGGGGGAGTGAGGGCACTTGAGTTTGGGATGGATCTTCTGTCAGGTCAGATAGTTGTGAAGTGGGTGGGGTGGGGAATTTGGCTGAATCACTGCTACTAGGAGGTAGAAGCACTTTGGACTATGTGCCTTGTTGGACGTAGAGTAGGCGGTTAGTGCTAAGAGATGGTCATTGTGGTCAATGGGCGGACAGTTGAGTGCGTGATGGAGTAGTTTTCTATGGGGGTCAGAGAGATGCTCCGATGAAGAGGGGGAGGTTAGAGTTGGAGTGTGTGCATGTGGGGGGCAGTGCAGAAATGTCAATGAGGTCGGTTTGGAGGGGATATGGGGTGCAGGGGTGGTTAAAGAGAGTGGGGTTAGACAGATAAGTATTGAGGGTGTATGTGTAAGTGTCTATATGTGTGTGTGTGTATGCGTGTGTGTGTGTGGTGACCACGAGTGAAAGCTCCAGCTGACAGGCCCCATCCTCTGTTTGCCCTTTCTCATGCGTCCCACTCCCCACCTCCCGAGCTGTCACTGGCTTGTCAGAACCAATCAGAAGCGGCGCTGGTGTCTGCCAGCAATGTACCAGTTTGGACAGGATGACATCAAATTTCTGGTGCTACGTGTCAAGCGCCATATGAAAACAGATGTCCTCATTACAGGGTCGCAACTGCTTTCAAACGCCACAGTCTAACCTCTGTTTCTACATCAAAGAGGAAAAGTATAAACTCGTAAAGGCAGTGATTGGGAAAGGAAATGTGCTGATGAGCTGTGTGTCATTCCACGTGTCACACGTTCAACAATAAGTCATGAGATTTGACAACGTGCACCTAGTTTACACCCCAAAAAGGGCACGCCCTGAGGCTACACACACACACACACATCACACGCACGCACACGTACACACACACACACACTTCACATCAAATGAACTAAACATAGCTGTGCCATCCTGAAGGAGTAAAATCTCCAGCTAGAAAAGCACATAGATAAAACATTGTTTAAAATGTATCACCCTTCTGTTTCAGAACTGCATCGTTTTTGTTTCAGAGGTGTAAAAAACTGAGTGTAAAAACCCATATGATGCATGAGGCCCTTGGAGAGTCAGCGTGACAAAAGTAACTTTATTGAATAGGACAGATTGCTGCTTGTCTGACTGACTTAATCTGTTTGATTGAGCAATGAGACGCCTTCGGGTTCACAAGTCCTTCAAAGGCAGCAGATTTTGCCAGTGTGAAAGGAGAGAAAAAGTGAGCTTGCAAGGGAGAGAAAGAGAGAGAAAGAGAGAGAGAGTAGGGGATGGATGGAAAGAGAGAGGGGGGGAAGAGAGAGAATGGGAGGAAAAGAGAGAGACTGGAAGAGAGGGAGGGAGAGAGAGAAAAAAGAGAAGGATGGAAAAAGAGAGGAGAGAGGAAAAGAGAGGGGGAGGAAAAAACTGGAAAAGAGGCAGAGAGAGGGAGGGATAGAGATGGAAAAGAGAGAGGGAGGGATAGAGATAGAAAGCTAGAGAGAGTAGGAGAAGGATGGAAAGAGAAAAAGAGAAAGGAAAGAGAGAGAGTGAGAGAGCCTTTCACCATGTTGGTCACAGCAATAGCCTTATAGGATTTATTTATTGGCTTTAAACATCTTTATTCATTGGCTACCACCCAAAGCCCTTTCACTTCATCAACCCACAACAAAGGCCGCAAGCTTGGACAATCTGTCAAGTGTCACTGTCATTGATTACAGGACAACTGCCAGCACCGCAATAAGGCTTCATGAAGCCTCCAAAGTTTTAAAGAGCAAGCAGGGAACGTTTTGGGGGGATTCCCCAGACAGGGCATCACTTGCCTGCCCTGCTGAATGGCTGGGGGAGCACATTACGGAGCCCATACATTCATTTGCCCATGCCTCATGATCTCATTATTTGCTCCTAACTCTGCCTCCCTCCCACCGGCTTTCATCAGGGCTGCTGACGGACAAAAGGAGCCACGGTCGTCATTGTCCTTGATCTGAATTTTATTTAGACGTCCATATGGTTCTCCGGCTCGTCTTCACACAAAAAAAGCCCAAATGTTTATCGGTCCGGCCTCCCCTTCGAATGCACTGACCGTTAGAAAAAAGGGGGAGCTCAGTCAATAACCGCTTTAGCCTATTGTGAGTTGAAAAAGAAGAAAAAGTTTTAGAGATAAAAGGCACACCTCATGAATGGAGGCTTTTGCGCTCTGTTGGCACTATACCCTCGCAAATCACACAAGACTCAGGCCAGCTTTTGGTCCGGATCAAGAACAAATTTATGGTGCATCTGTGTACATCGTACAAAAAATTGGGTTACTAGAATTTCTAGCACTCTGGAATTTCTTAAAGACTCAAACTATTTAAAAGAGAGAATATCAGTGTCATTTTGACTTCCTGTTTTGAAGTGTCTAATATGGTTAAGTATGCTTGCTTGTCAAGTGTGCATAATGCGTGTGTGCATCTGACATATATAATCCATACATTATAGCACTGCAGGATATCTGACTTCCATGCTCCTAACACCCCAACACAAAACACACACACCCATATCAGACAGCCTCAGAGCATGGAATTAGCCCCAACAAGGACTCTCACTCACAAGTCAAAATGGAGAGAGAGAGAGAGAAGGAAAAAGAGAGAGAGGGAGGGAGGTGTCTCAAGATCTGCCCTCGGTGGCTGTTTGTCCACGTTGTGGATCCATCAGGCGTAATCGGGACTGACTGGTGACACGCCGTGCGGAGGGAGATGAGCCTGTCGTAGCCGCAGCGACTGGGTGGCTCCGTTCCCCGGGGCTACAGAAAAGCACCGGCCTCCGACCACTGTGTGAAAGCACACAACTGTCTCCTGCTAAGCCACCCTCCTGTTTTTTTTTAAATCACCACCATCCGTGCACAATTACGTGGGTGCTGCAAAACTGGATTATGCGGTGGTCGGACTAACCACTTTGCCAAACATTTAGACTCTTGCACAAATTTGTGTAAAGATTTCATCACCTTTTTTAAATTTAAGGAAACAAAGGATGATTGTTTATATCACTTTTTTTCTGCTACGCCTATGATCCCTATGATCCATGATGTATTTAAGCATATATAGAACATACAAAGGAAGGGTCTGCAGGCGTATTTCCAAATTAAATTGCAAGTGAAAGGCAACCACTGTTACATCTGTAAATAATAATACATGAAACCACATTCCAAGGAGTTTGTTCACTGCATCCATCTTCCTACAATAAAAAAAAATATTTTCTCTTAATAAGGAACAAAAAACAATACATTCAAGCTCATTACACTTTGACAACAATTAAATCCATTCTCTCTCAGCAATTAGCTTCAAACGAGGCAAGAAAGCCGTCAGGCAGGAACAACAAATGATGGGTGTGAGTGTGCACAAAGAGAGGGGAGAGCAGGAGAGGGCTCATCAGCTCGACCCCTCATTCATCTCGGGGTTCATTATCCAACCCCCCACCCCGGATGGGGAGACTCACCACGCTTCTTCACTCACTCACAACACAGGTGCACCGTCCTGCGACCGCCGACTGAGGAGTTTCTTTTAAAGAAGTTCAAGAAGAGAGATAATGGTTAAGTTTTACATTAAATTCAATATTACAAATATCCGATAAATATCAAGGGTTTAACTCAAATTAAACTCAATGAAACATCAAATCAGAGTTCAACTAGTTTATCTCTTTGACTTGTGTGATAAGGTGTTTTTTCCCTATCAATATGGTGTTGATATCATTGATAAACATGATGTAAATTAATGTTACAACTGTCTATTTATGTTATAAAAAATTTAAAAAATTTAAAAAACTGACCGCTTGCCAGTTAATGCATGGGAATTTCCTACTGAAGTATTTTGTGATAAAACCTTTTGGGGGAAGAATGAGTTTGTAAGAGTTCCTATTAGGAAGCATCATGCTGACTAACACACAAACCCAGCCAGACAGGTTGATCCTGTCTCCTCAAATCACAGATTGGCTTTTTGTTCCGGTCAAGGGGGGCCCCCGCAAAGGCAAATTTATGCAATTAGGTCAGGGTGATAGCCAATATCACACAGCACTGATTAAAGAGTCCCTGATAGAAAATACACGCAATGTGTCATGGGGGGATGTAATTTTGCCCCAACAACACGGCCAAATCAAAGAGATAAATAAACTAGGAAGACAGTGGAGTACAGACTGTGCATGATAAGAATTAAATTACGCTCCAATATGCTGTGCTCACCCAACGCTGGCCTCTTTTTTTAATTTGGAAATATGCGGGCAGATTGTGTCTCGGCTGCCAGGACATGATTGTGTTTTAAGTGTGTAATATTCTGGAGAGGCACCACCACCCCATCCCACCCCACACACACACACATACAGGGACACACACACACACACACACACACACACACACACACACACACACACACACACACACACACACACACACACATATTACAGCAGCACCCCCAGCCTATCCTCCTGTGTGTCTCTTTTAGACCTCTATCATGCCACTTTCTGTTTCTGTTTTAGTCTCACGCCTGTCCTTCTCCTTTCCTACCAATCTCTCTAAACAAACAGTTTCCCTCTCTTTTACCCCTCTCCTTGTCTACACCATTCTCTCTCTCCAGTTCTTTTTTAACTCTATCCCCCTTTTCCTCCTGCTCTCTACCTCTCTCTAACTCTTTCTCTCCTGACATGGCATTTTATTCTCTCCTTTTACTTACTTCTCTATTTCTCTCCACTGTCCCCTTATCCCTCACCTCTCTCTCTCCCTCTGTCTCTCTCCTGGTCCTTACTTCTCTCTCCCTCTTTCTCTCTCTTTCTCTCTCTCACTTTTGCTATCTTTCCCTCCCTCTCCATCTCTCTCCTCTCTCTCTTTCTCTCTCTCTCCATCTCTCTCTCTCCCCCTCTCTCTCTCCCTCCCTCTCTGCCCCTGAGGATCCTCTCACCTCTCCCTTTCCTAGCTGGCACACACGCTGCACACTCCTGCCTCCTGACAACCTCGCCTACTGGGCTACAGATTGGTCTGCACACAATACCCTCCCCCCCCCACCCCTCCCCTCCCCTCCCAACCCCTCCACCCTGGTCCTCCTCCAACCCCCACCTCAGTCCCCCTCTCCAGGCCACAATACAGCCATCGCCTGGCCTCTCCACCCCCGCCCCCTCCTCCACCTCCTTTGGCCATCGGAGCACGAGAGCACACAATGATGGGGTAACAGGGCTCTTTCATGAACCCCTGTCCTTTGCCAAAGAGTGCGTGAGTGAGTGAATGAGGGAGTGGGCGAGCCAGCTAGGATGGACAGCTCTGAGTCCCCCCACACACACACACACACACACACACGCATGCAAATACATACTCTCACACACATACCATCTCTCAAACAAACACACTCAGCCAAATATGTGAATAAACACTCGTGGACAGATAAACACAAACATACACTCCAAGACACACTCACATGCAAATACTCACTCAGAGAAACATACTTGCACACACACACACACACACACACACACACACAAAGCAGCAGGGTCCGTCCGTGCAAACAAAGGTTGCGTGGCTCATCATTCAGGCGAGTGGCACTGGGTGCAGCTGCCTCTGTGGCGCCCATGCTGACCCACGCCCAGAGAAACAGATGGTTGCTGCATTCATGACCAGCTCAGTGGAAGCCCACGAGTCAAGACCATTCAGGGGAGAGGGGAGCCTTTTTTTCTAAGAGAGCAAGTGTGTGTGTGTGTGTGTGTGTGTGTGTGTGTGTGTGTGTTTGGTGTCTTCCACTGGATAATACAGCTTTTCAGTCTGGTAGAAAATTAGAAATGCATTTTAAAATTGTCCTTTAATTATTGAGGTCAGCATGGCTCTTTCGGAGGGTGCAGAGGGTGCTGGCTGCATACACATGACTGATCTGGGAACAGGGGCCGGCCTGCCTCACTGGGCTCTTTAGAAACCTACCAACACATTTAAATGCATTTCATCAGACGCTCCTCAAAACACACACACACACTCATACACTCACATGTAATCCCGAGAATGTTAAATAAAGGTTTCAATTAAAACACACACACACATCCTGGACACCACGACTACTCACAGATAAATTCCAAACAAGCAAAAAGGAAAGAAAAACACAAATGTTTTAACAGCTTACAAACACAACAGAAAATAGAAGAGTAAAAGGTTGTTGTATTCACTGTTATCCAAAAGAACAATTAACATGTATAATTTAATTACCAATATAAATAAAGATTTTTAGACATGGCATCAAATAGTAAACACAAACTGCATTTCACTCAGCGTCTTGTGAATATTTGAAAGGTACAGCTGTCAAGGAAAGATTGTTTTATGTGTTTATGCATGTGTACTACTATATGTTCAGGACCCCCCACACACACACACACCCCTCACCCCATCTCCATCTGTGTGTATATGTGTGCCTGTGGCTATTTGTGTGTGTGTGTATGGGTAAATTAATATGTGTTTTAGTGTGAGCAGCCGTTCTGGTCTGCGTGTCTGTGTGTGTGTGAGTGCGTGGCGCAACCTTATTTGTTTTTGTGTATTTGTACAGCCTGCACTCGTTTTTGTCACGGTTGCCCTTCCTCCAGTCTCTCTCTCTCTCTCTCTCTCTCTCGCCCCCCTCTCCCCCACTCCAAGCTGGATGCCTGCACATCTGCAGCATAATCGATAACAGATGAGGAGGTCCCAGGCCCTGAATCTTTCATCATCGCCCCTCTCAGCAGCAGATGGCACCGCCACCCAGGCCCGACCTGCCATGTTGAAGGAGAGACTCCTGATCCACCGTGCCCGCCTAGTGGACCCTCCCACACAGACATGGGCCACACCACACACACACACACTCACACACACACACACACGCACACACATACCCTCTACCCCCAACCACTCCCGATGCCTGACACAAGACATGGCATCATCCATGACTACTAACCGTCATTACCCCACCTTCCCGAACTCTCCCCTCCCCTCAACACACACACGCACACACTTACATCCATGTGGACACACACACATACGTGTCTGTTTACATGCCATTGTTCACAACCATGGACTGCCAGCCCCCCTCTTATCACCAACTCCTAATGCCCGACTCCTAATGCACGATTACCCACTAACCCCCATCCCCACCCCCCCCCCCACCCCCACCCCCAACACACACACACACACACACACACACACACACACACACCAATCATCACCCCAATCCCCATTCCTGATGACAGACACCTGATATGGCGTTTCCACCACCACTCTCCAGTGTTGACACCCCCCACCACCTTCCTGTGGTTGCGGTGGCCTACGTAGCTAGCAAGATGCATTGATGGGAGAATTAAATATCACTCTCAGGCCTCAGAGGGTGACCAGACATTAAAAGCAATGATGCGTGGCTGGCTGCCGTGCATTATTTTCAGGGCGAGGAGAGATACTGCTATATGATCAAGGAAAACCCAGTGTAGTGTGACACACAATATTACTGTGTATAATGTGTATGCGTGTGTGTGTGTGTGTGTGTGTGTGTGTGTGTGTGTGTGTGTGTGTGTGTGTGTGTTGGTGTGTATACCTCCATGTGTCAAGTAGCCAGCTTATGTGATGGTGAGCAAACTTATTTTGGCCCTTGTCTGAGACATCTCCATTCCCTGGAGGTTTCATGTGGGATAATCAGGAAAGTTTCCAAGTCTGTCTAAATTAAAGATGAGTGCCTGAACTGTACTGCACGTCAGGCCCACCACTGCCGATACCATCTGGACGTTCAATATTACATCCACGTTGAAGTTTTAATGTTGATTTGCATTAGATTTCTTATTCTGACACGCTCCTTTCCTGACGCTGTTAGAGGACGTTGTTGATGGAGCCTAAAAGCACTTGTTGTTGAATGCCAACTCCATGCCTAAATGCCGCCCATCATTGTTCTTTCTCAAGTGCAGTAAATCAGTAATATCACACTGAACTGGAGCGTGGATAAATTAGACAAGCACAGACAGCCGACCAATCGGGTGAGGAGTTGGCGACGTCTTTCCTTTGTTGCTGGAGTGATGCTTCAGCTAAGTGGCATGGCATGAGGTTCGGGAAGGTGTCGCAACAGCAACAGCCATCCATCTTGGGGGGGTATGTGGTGCGCAAGCCACATCATTAGCTCAGAGGACACACTCCCTCATTGGCACTGAAGCATTTTTGCTGGTGAGCTTCATCTAAAATTATGGAAATTAAAAGTCTCTCTGATAAGAGGGTTGTTGGTGAGTAGAAGAGTTACGAAAGAGAATGATCAGTGGGTTAAAAAAAGCCTGACAAAGAGTATCAAATCGTTACAGTTTTGTGCGTCGACCATGTGTCGTGCTGAAGGTATTTTAATTCACACTGATGAACTGCGAGCAGACTTCAGCTGAAGTGCATCTGATCTAACTGTCGTGGGTAATCTTAATAATCTTAGGGGACCTTCATCACAGCTTCCCCGCACTGAAGATAAATTAACATAATCACTGGTCTATTAGCATAATCATTCTGCTTGTTTGTCTTTGTTGTTTATCATAATTTACAGAGCAACGCAGACAACGAACAGCATGTTGCACACCAGACTCTGAGCTCATGCGGCTGCATTCAAGAACACATATAGAGGGAAAAAAACGGCCTTAAATGATAATCATTGTTTCAGAATAAGTAGATGATGGTGGCTGCTTGTGTGGTTAAAATCCACTGACACAAACACATGGACTTAAGCAAGGCTTGGATGTTCTTTGATTGCACATGGTGACAACAACATAGTGCACTTTCTTCTTCTATAACATTGCCCTCCTCTGGCTACACAAGGAAGTGCACTTGCACATAGAAGTGGGCATTGGTCATGTGTTCCCACTTTCTATTGCAAAGCCACATGTTATGTATGTGATAGCTCATTATCTGACAAGTACTGTGTACTTGCACTAGGGTTTGATAAATTAGGATTAAGTTTTAATATTATGGCTAGTATTTTGCATTGCTATGGACACAAGATAAAGAAAGTGAGACCCAACATTCCCATGCTATGACACACTGAACCATGACAAGGGGAATTTCCTGTGTTTTGGGACCACCATGGATGGAGAATGTAAAACACTAGAGTTTATGTCTGAAGTTTTAATAAGTTTGAGTTTTGTCTCAGATTGTGTTAGGTCCTCCCCATGTCTTTTAGATATTTAGGTTTGTACTTCATCTTACATAGCACTTGTTATATTGCCATTAGTTTCTGATTATAGGCATCTAATAACACGTTGATACAAAATATTTTGTTATTCATATAATATTAAGACATACTGTGTAACAGTTTTCTTATTCAGTGTATTGCACAATATATAATAGCATTGCTACATTATAACAAAGCATATGATATACACATTGGCCTTTTAAACTTTTTTACGATATATCAGTCTGACTCAGCTATGAAAATCAAACCATGAAAAGATGTTTGGGGCAGCTTGCAACTCAAAGGGATTTAACTCTAGTGCTGTAGCACACAAACATATTTTGGATGTTAACAGGATTTTATCTTACCCTGTCATCTGAAGCAGCTTAAGCAGAGATTATAATGTTCCTTAACAAGCTCTTGACAAGATCTTTTGTCAACTCAACTCTCAAATGAATACGTGGCAGTGTTTTTAAAACACCCTGAACATCATCCCCATATTTTCTGAATACAGTACTTGCTTGGAAAATAAACACCTCAAGGCAAGAAGAATGGGCTAAATTTTCCGACCTAGGGACACACAGAAAGTATTATACTAATTATATATTTGTACCACTTTTTAATTTTGCTGTTAAAAAAAAACTGTGCTTTTGCATGCTATAGTTTTGAAATGGTCATAATAAAAGGAAAGCGACTTGTATTTCAAGATGTATAATTGCATTATGCACATATTTGATCGATTTGAAGATGTTTTTGGATTTACATCTTGGGTTAAGGCCATATCAGAAATGTCCTTGTGACAGGACACTCAATAAAGTAGATCCACCCTCTTGCTTGAGCTATGGGGAAAACCATACAATGCTGGGCGCCCTTCATAAACCCATCATAAAAGTTGCAGATAATTAGAAGTACGGTGTGGCACTAATTTACATTCATGAGGCATACTGCTGGAGCTTTTGATATACATGTGCTGTCACATTGATTTCAGGCTCGCCTGACACCCCCAGACCACACCTCTGTAGACATCCCACCAGGGGTGATGTGTTCTGCGTCGGCTCGCTGTTAAAATATTCTCCAAACCGTGACCTCTGCCACATAGCCCCGACCCAGTGAGAAAAGCTCATCTTTACATCAAACGTCTAATCAGCTCGCGTCGCCGTGGCCATAGCCCCTTGAAGGCCTCAGAGAGATTATTTGATTTTCTAACACTTGTACCTCTCACACAATGTATCTCCTGTGGTGTTGCCATCAGAGAAACCAATCCAGGGATGCTGGTCTTGCTCACTCATTCAGGCCATTACTGTGGAAATAAAATCAAGAAACCACATAATGAATCTTCTGTTTAAAAAACCCCACACACAAACAGGAAACAAAGCACAATAATAAGGCACAAAGACAACAACATTAGTAGAATCACTGTCGCCCTGAAAGACTGAAACTGACACATTATTCATTTTGTCACATTGTAAGGACACATTACACTCATCATCACAGTGTTAAAAGACGATAACAAGCTATGCGACGCGAAAAGTGCTTTTGACACGAGCCCACGACTGGGGTGAAGATTTCTCTTGTTAAATCCTGTCCTACAGCTGCCCCGATCGCCACGTCCTCGGCACGCACTGATTAACGAGAAGTCGTTAGCCCGAAGGAGCGGCCACGCCACGGCGAAGTCGACGCGAGCGGAGCAGAGCGGAGTAGAGCGGGGCGGGATCCTCAGGCAATAATAGCCCTTGTCTGCACAGTCACCAAATGACTGCTGCTTGGTTAGCCGTAAGCTCCATTTTGGGACCTTTTCGCTCCCATATTTAATTAAAACGTCATTATCACCTTCCTGTGTACTGAGCTGTATTACGACCGATACAATCCAGATCTGTTTTCTTAATTGGTCTTAAATGGGCAAAGTGCACTTTGCTCTGTGTCTCATCTGCCGCATTAATAAAGGAAGTTGGATGGCTTATTTTGCAGTGTAGATGCTCAAGAGTATAACTCACACAGTCAGGGTTAGGGGCACAAACAAGGACACAGCAAAAATGCAATAAAGGGATGATTTACATTAATGTTTACTTTATTATCATTAATTAAATGTTCCGTTTAACATCAATAAAGCCTGAACTACAATAATTTATGTAACTTAATATTTGTTAATGCTGCAGATGATGAGCTTCTGCATGCTAGTGAATGCAATGAACACTAATTAAGAAATCATGGATATTAAGCATCATGGATCATGGATGTTCATCAGTGAATGGCTTGTTTTTAATTCATGCATTAAAGTCATGTAAGTTAATACAATTACCAGCCATTTTAATACCATCTGTTTAGTCCAAAATGAGTCTTAAAATCATAGACATCAGTATATCAAATATGACATCAGTGAGGGGTTGAAATGAAGTTCGTTTCATCAGGCTCTCAAGTCATTAATGTCTTCAACGTGATAATATGACAACTTCCTTTCCTTTCAGAACAAATTCATACTGCCACTAGTGTCACTTATGATAGCTTCCATAAGACATTAGAGTTTGTGTACCAATTACAAGCAGCGGTCGCTAAAGACTGTTGACAGTCACTGCGAGTGGCGCTGTTTTTTTCATCAGCCATTGCTCCTGGTGATGCCCAAGGAGTCTACATGTTGATTGACACGCCAAGCGCCATGTTCCCCCTTAGACAATTTTACCCCTAAAAGGCGAGTCATCACGAATATACCCGGATGACCACTTCAAGTGTGTGTGCATCTCAGTCTGGGAGCCAGCAGTACACTAATGTGTCTGTCTGTGTGTGTCTGTGTGTGTGTGTGTGTGTGTGTGTGTGTGTGTGTGTGTGTGTGTGTGTCTGTGTGTGTGTGTGTGTGTGTGTATACCTGTTGTAATGTGTATACCACGCACACGATGGGAGGAACTTGTGGAGACCTTGGAGCAGACCTTGCAGAGAAAACAGTGTTGTTTAGGCACATTAATATTCAAGAGGTGGCGTTGCCAAGCACCTTGAGCAGATGCATCCTGGCAAGGCTTTGATGGCCTGACTGAGCAGAGGAGCATGCGAGGCTAGGCTCTCATTGCCACCTGCAAGACCCACACACCCAGGAGCACACACACACACACACACACACACACACACACACACACACACACACACGCGCACACACACACACACACACACACAAATAAACAAACATACAAATGCAGGGATAAACACACAAACACAGAGACATACAAATTCAGACCTACTGTATGTTGACAAATACAATAGTAATAATAATAATATTAATATGTTTATTTTATATAGCGCCTTTCTCAAACCCAAGGTCGCTTGACATAGGGAAGGAAAATACAAACAAACTAACAAACAAACAAAACAAAACAAGAGATGCTACTGTATGTTTATAGAGCTCTGTGTTGGGTGTGGAGAAGAAGCTATGTGTATGGAGCTCTGTGTTTGGTGTACACACACACACAAACACACAGCCCAAATGCTTCCTTCTGATTCCCAGCAATGCACACTCATACACACTCATACACACTCATGCACACTCATGCACACTCATGCACACTCATACACACTCATACACACTCATGCACACTCATACACACTCATACACACTTTCCCTCTACACCGTCTCTTCCCTCTGACTTTTTGTCTTCCCCCACTCAGCCTTCGTCTGGAACCTCTTCATCTCTCCCTCCATCTCTCACTTACATTCATTTTCCCTATCTGTCCTCTAACTTTTCTTCTCTCTCCTCTCTCTCTCTCTTTCTATCCCCCCATCTCCACACCCCCTCCATGTCCCTCCCTGCAAAATGTTACTTCACCTAGTGCGAGACTGGTTCCCCTGGCATAAACTAAGTGGCTTGCTGGCATATGGTGCAACCTCCATTTGAGCGCTAAAAGCTGGATATTGTTTTTGTGGAGCAGATGTTGGTGGGCGCAGAAAAGCCACAGCTGACTACTCTGAACAGCTGGGAAGGGTGTGTGTGTGTGTGTGTGTCTCTGTCTGTGTACTTGTGTGTCTATGTGTGTGACCCACATAAAGGCAAGTGTCCGTCGGTGCACTCTTGCCAAACAGGAACACAAAAATTAAGTTTGCCTTTAGAATTTTCCTTGTGTGTGTGTGTGTGTGTTTGCGTGTGTGAGTATGTGTGTGTGTGTGTGTGTGTGTGTGTGTGTGTGTGTGTGTGTGTGTGTTTGTGTATATATTTGTCTGTATGTATGCACAGAACTGTGTTGTATATACTGTATGTGTGTCTGTTTTTTGTCTGTGTGTATGTGTGTGTATGAACAGAGATGGATGGATGTGTTGGTTGGTTTATGTGTGTGAGTGAATATGTGTGTGGTGAGCGTGTCAGCGGGTGGATAGGTATAGTGGGTATGGGCGTTTTGGGGGTCCTGCCTCTTCCTCACTGAAGCAGGTTGCGCATCTGCGTAGAGCAGCCCTTAAAACACATGCCCACCTTGCCATCTCACTCAGGCTATTTGCACAGAGTTAAATACAGGGACAGGCGAGGCAGACACGCATGGCAGCCCTTCACAGCGGCGCTGTAAAATAGGACAGCATGCTATAAATTACAGCTCCTCTTTCTCTACAGCCAAGAACTGAGACGTTTTGATATGGCCATCCAACGACAGCAGCATCCGACTCTCATACACACACACACACACACACACACACACACACACACACACACACACACACATACACACACACACACACACAAAACACATACAAATGAAGACTACTTAGACTGCCTAATCAGCATGCCAAGGCCATTATCTGGGGTGCTTTGATGAAAGCAGTGAACGTGTTTCTGTGAGCAGATGGGCCACAGAGTGTGTGTGTGTGTGTGGGGGGGGGTGTATACAG
>NC_063204.1:27115990-27125990 GCF_017589495.1 Alosa alosa
GAAAATCAAAATGGTTAATGTCAATAAGTAATCAGTGATACTATATATTGTTACAGTATACCATAGTGAGAATAGGCAAGAGAGGGAGAGTTGAGAGAGAGAGAGAAGGGGAGAGAGGGAGGGTGTCTGCTAGTCGAATTGAGGAAGGGAGATTATTCCAGAGGAGGGGTGCGCGATAGCTGAAAGCTCTGCCTCTTACTGTAGTTTTTGAGATCCTTGGAATTACAAGAAGGCCAGTATTCTGTGATCGTAGCGGTCTGGGTGGGTTATATGGGACTAGGAGATCTTTAATATATTCTGGTACCTGGCCATTAATGGCTTTTTTATGTTAGAAGTAATATTTTGAAGTCAATGCGACTTTTAACAGGCAGCCAGGGTAAGGATGCCAGGATAGGGGAAATATGTTCATATTTTTTAGTTCTAGTGAGTGTGCGAGCAACTGCATTTTGTATAAGCTATAAGCTCTTTAGACAGGTGTTATTGCAGCCAGCGTATAGAGCATTGCAATAATCAATCCTTGAGGTTACAATCCTTGAGGTGGATTAATTTCTCAGCGTCTGGTAAGGATAAAGACTTCCTTATCTTTGAAATGTTCCTTAAATGATAAAATGAGGTTTTGGTAATCTGTTTTATGTGATTATTTAGTGATAGGTCTTGGTCAATTGTAACTCAAAAGCAGTTCATTATTTGTCATCCATGTCTTTATATCTCTTATACATGTGTCAAGTTTGGCTAACGGAGTTAATTCGTCAGGTTTTATGGAAAGGTATAGTTGTGTATCGTCTGCATAAGAATGAAATTTAATGCCAATTTAATTTCCTAATTTCAGAGCCTAGGGAAGCATATAGAGAGAAAATAACAGGGGCCCTAGTACTGAGCCTTGAGGCACCCCATATTTTACCATAGTCTGGGTAGACGGTTTATTGTGAACCTGTACAAATTGTCTGCGGTTAGAAAGATATGATCTAAACCAGGCGAGTGCTGAGTCTTTAATGCCTATCAAATGTTTAAGCCTGTGGAGTAGTATGTCATGGTCTATGGTGTCAAAGAGGTCCAGGAGGACCAATATTGGGGAGGACCAATATTGATATATGTCCATTATCGGCAGCGATGAGGAGGTCATTAAAAACTTTAACTAAGGCTGATTCAGTACTGTGGTGAGCTCTGAAACAGGACTGATATAATTCTTGGATTTTATTCATATGCAAGAAGGCACCAATTTGTTTGGGCACTATTTTTTTTAGTATTTTTGACAAAAAAGGGAGATTAGATATAGGCCTAATGGCCTATAGTTGGCCAGGTTGTTAGGGTCAAGAGTAGGTTTTTTGAGGGATGGCTTAATAACAGATAACTTAAACGACTGTGGTACATGCCCTGATAGAAGTGAGTTATTTATAATCTGGAGCAAAGCATTATCCAAGAAAGGGAGAGCAGTCTTCAGAAGATGGGTAGGATAGGATCTAGTAGACTAGTTGTGGATTTTGATGAGGAAATTGTGGAATTGAGGTCTAATATGTCGATAGGTGTAAATTAATTCAATTTTGTTCGTCTCATCTGTGATTCAATTATGTTTTCGCTACCGTACAACAATGGAGTATAAATATTTGGTGAGACTGATTGGTTAGTAATGTTATCTCTAATTGTTTCAATTTTGTCATTGAAAAAGTTCATGAAGTCATTACTGTTTAGGCATATAGGGATAGATTCGGTTACTTTGGTATGGCTCTTCGTCAGGCAGGAGATTGTGGTAAAGAGAAATTTTGTATTATTTTTGTTTTCTTCGATCAGCGAGGAATAGTAGGGTGATTTAGCCTCGTTAAGTGAGAGTAAGATAAGACTATCTTTCCATGCTTGTCTCTATTCCCCACTAGTGGGGCCCGCCGCACACTTTGAGAACCACTGATTTAAAGTGAGGGTTCTAATTAATGTATTACGATGATTATTAATTTATTAATCTGATCTGATCATTGTGTTTGTTCAAATTGTAAATAAATACATTTTTCGCATCAGTACATACTGCTACTAACCTTAGCTTTGAAAATGATTCTGACCTTTGCAAAGGCATCAGAATATCATGTTGAAATATGTGCTGCATGTCTCCATGTAAAACAGAGAGAGAGAGAGAGAGTGTCTTGTCTCCATCACTTCTCTGATTAGCAGAACAGGAGCTGGACCCGGCCGTCAGATCGACTGAGGCCGTCGTCAAACGCCAACATGGAGAGGCAGACGGATGTCAGAGTGCATTGTGGATAATTACCGGAGTGTGCAGCACTGCTTGGAACAGCAACATCATGCCAACCGATGAGTACAATAGCAACTAAACTAACTTGTTCCTCATTGTGTGAAGGTAAATAAGTGCTTTAAAAAGCCATCAGTTAGACCTCATCAGGCCCACATAAAAACATATTTGAAAATTGTTCAACTTTTCCTGAAAATCCAACCTCTACATTTTAACACCTGTAGTTACAGTGTAGTAGTGTGTAGTAGGTTGATACAGTACTCCTTTTTTTAATTAAAAAAATTACAAATCCCCATATATTCAGTACAATATCCAGACTCAAAATAAATGAAGATCTTAGTGCAGAGCGACTGTACCGTACATGACTTTAATGTCAATATGGCAAAGTAAGTGTTTATTCTATGGGGGCTTTCCCAATCATCTATTCACTTACTTCAAGTCAAATGCACTTCTTGAGGCTCCCCAGTGAGAGGCTTGATGAACAGTTTCAGGGTTCAGCCCCACAGACAAAGGGAGTCCAGCCCTCTGTCGGTGTCTATACATTTCACCCTCTCTGCCTGGCTGGCTCCTGGGGCCTGGACGCAACGGAGGCTTCACCTGAGATGACAGGTGAGTCCCCTCAAGCAGCCTCGACCCAACAGGGGAGCCACAACCTGCCAAAAAGCTGTCACTCACACTGCTCGGCGAGAGGCAGCTCAATCATGTCATCTTTCTTCCCGCCGTCTCTCTCCGAAGCACCGTGACACGTCAAGTTTGTGTCAGAAAAGAGAGGAAGGAACAAAACGGTGCTGTGCGGACGCAATCAAATGAAGTAGAGCTCGGAGCCATGAACGCTGTGTAAAGCGCTGCTCGTCTCGTAAAAAAAGTCAAACGATTTCATGCTGCGCTGCCAAGATCTTTGTAAATAATTACGTATTATGATAATCCGATCTTTTTTTGCCCATAATTAAAACCAATAATAAGATTGCGAGGAGAGATCCAGGGGCTCTTTTCATAAATGATAATAAAGCAGGGCAAATGAATCCCATTACAGGAGTGTCATTAATAGACTCATCGTCCCAGACACAGCACTCCTGAACAGATCTGGTCCAGATTTGGCAGTGATCTGGCCCACAGGCGCCCCTCTCTTCTCCGGAGTCGGCTGCGGTGTAAAAGCCCTCATCACCATTATCTCTACTAGATGAGAAAAGCATCACTGTTGAGTATAGCCTACTATGCCTGTAACCTATTCGTTCATTCGATAAAAATGAAATCATCCCATTTGAGAACTAACCACAAGACATTTGTTTTGTATGAGTACAGCTTTTCTAAAATGGACAGAGCAATAGTGTGTGGTACTGTTTAGACAAGAGGATTTGTGTATCCTTTTTTTTCTGCCTGTGTCCACACAGAGATTCATTTGCGCAGTGGTAAAGGTTACGATGACCTAGCCCCGTAATCTTCTCTTATTTGAATGTTGGGGGGGCAGTTTGTGCCATATGGCCTCCCGATTATAACAATAAATCAAGTTCAGATATCCCATTATAATTTATAGAGAAATTATACCCTATTTTAATCAAAGACGGGGGGACAGTTGTTATGACATTTCGAGACCTCATTTTCCCGAGGAGAACAGGAGCGCTGCGCCAGTCGAGAGTTGGCCCCGAGGTTTTATTTCGCTGTTGGGATGAAACATATAGTTTATCCGCACACACGTCTGATTGATTGAAGGGATATAATTATTGGTGGGGGCTGTTTGCCACCCCCCCCCTCCCCTCTGCCCTGTATGCTAATGAGTAACCTTTAGGAGGCCTGTGTGGGGCTGCAGAAGCAGATGGGCAGTAATGGTGATGGGCTGGAGATTGGCTGGAATAAATCTCCACAGGGTCTGGATCCATACTGCAGCCAGCCAGCCAGCCAGCCAGCCAGGCCTCTGAATCGTATCAAAGTGCTCACAGGCACCGCAAAGAGAGAGATACTTTTGGTGGGGGGGGGGGGCAGCAGTGGGGATATCTGCAACCATACGGGTAGTTCTGGTCATCTCAGTAGCATTGGAGCTCTGCTGCCGGGATGGGTTGTGTGCTCATGCTCATTTTGTCTAAATTTTTTTGAGGGGGGTTGTGCTAATTTTGTGAGGATTCATGCCATATTCGCTGGGGTGCATGCAAATTTCATATAATTGTTCTTCGTGACCTCACCATGATAAACAAGTCTCCTTTTAATGGACTTTGAAAATGACTTCACTTGTTTGCACAAAAAAAGGGGTCAAGGCAGCACAATACATCAAGAGAAACAAATGCAGCAAGCAATCCCTAATTGAAATCCTGACTGGAGACATATCCATATGGATGTGGAATATGGATGCAAAACAGCAACATGGCACAAGAGAGGGGCCTACCATTACCTCTCCAGCTTTAAATTAAGCCGACAGCCAGTGGCGTTTTCTGTATTGGAAAGTGAGTGATGACTATTATCATTTAAATAGTAATTTAGCAGTTAATTACTGTGACCTTGCTCGTTCCCCATGCATCTAAAAGCGCAGACAAGACGGAGAACACCTTCCTGCACCTCCCGTGCATCTGTTGTCACCAACGGCTGGTCCTGATGCAGGATTAGGTCGCCGCGGTAACAAAAGTAAATTAAGCATCTGTCGCCTCCTACCGTACCTGCAGCTCTTTCTGCGGAGATCCATTTATGACTGGTCTGGGATGGAGCCTTTCTTTCCCTGCCATCATTATTATTGTGCGATTTATGACAAGTTTTAATGCTTTTTGGAAAGTGTCATTAAAAGGAGAGATGTAAAAAGCGGATTGCATGAAATCATTGGAATTGGGCATTAATCTTTAATGAAAAGTCTGTGACAACATCTTTAAAACCCAATGGAGTGTGTTTAACAATTAGTTGTGTAGATCCGACGATGGAAATTTGTTGGCTGCATTCTCCCCAAACTTATTCACAAATGCACGCAGCGCGCCATGAATTATTTAACGGACTCGCTAATGTCGAACCGTTTTACGCGTCTAATGTTCTCGACGCATTTCCTGCTCGAGGGGGCGATTAGATCTGACAAAAAGAAGTCAAAATAACCTTCAGAAGAGACAGAGAGAAAGAGAGGGGGGGGATTGCTGTGGATCTATGGAAATGCGCTCGTCTAGATGCTGTGATACATATTTCATCCCGTGATTAGTTTTAGGTTTGACAGGCTAAAATAGTTTCATAAGAGCATAAATTACACAAATCAGCCCTGGCATCCACCCAGAGTAGAGATAACTTCTTCACTGAAACCACATATCTAAAATGAGCTGATTCAGACTGTTTTGTCTGCACTAACTGGGTTAAGACCGCCAACTATCTAACCACCATTATAATATTCATAGACTCACAGATACACCATTACACCTACATTTTCACTAACTCAATTTCCCATGAGCAATTTCTAAATGTGTGTTTTGAAAAAACACAGAATTACAATCTTAGTTAAATCATCGTAAAAAGTACAGGTTGATAAAATGACCATACACTTTAAAATCATTTCATATTTACATGTATGGAATTGTTATCTATTTACATGTGTGAATTGCATTTATCCAAGCTGATTTACAGTATTGGTTTACAGTAATACACATCAGCATATCTATGAGAGCTCATTCAGAATTGAGACCCATAGCACAAATGGCCCCTTGGGATGGTCAAAATAAGCCAGGATGGTGAGGCCATGAGACTAATTTAATGAAACACCTGTCAAACTGCATAACTGCACAGACTGTCAAACTCGGATCATTTAGGCCTGTTTTGTGGGGTGTTATCCACTGTTGTGTACACTACACAGTCCCTCTGCTTATACACAGTGAATACAACTCAAATGGGTCAGTCTGTGTTAAAATTATGACAAAAGATAGTAATCAGATTCTTGAAATTGACGATAAACTGAAACTTTTGTCTTCCCACAAAATCTAAAAGACTCACTCAGTATAAATTTGTGCCACAAACAAAGAAAAATCACTTGTGCGCATCCTGGGATTCTTTCTCTGAACATGTGCCACAGTGTGAGATATCTGTGTGCATGAATTGATGAGCCAAATATCCCTTTTAAATTCAGAGAACAGACTAAAACACACACATCCTCAGTCCCCTCTGGGCAGGAGACAGCACACAGGCATCATAAAGGCTTGATCAACCTTCTTTCCTCTGATCATAAAAAGCAGCTGGTGTTAGGGCGCTCCCAACACCACAAGGACACCTCACACTTTAGATTTTGAACCAGACTTTAATCATACGTCTTAAACGTTAGGGCTTTCTTTGAGACAGACCGTGTGTGTGTGTGTGTGTGTGTGTGTGTGTGTGTGTGTGTGTGTGTGTGTGTGTTTGAGTATGTCTGTATGTACTGTGTGTGTGTGTGTGTGTGTGTGTGTGTGTGTGTGTGTGTGTGTGTGTGTGTGTGTGTGAGATAGAGAGAGAGAGAGAGAGAGAGAGAGAGAGAGAGTGTGTGTGTCTGTGTGTATGCATGTGTAGTAGGCCAGGCTGGAGGGATCCCAACAGGTAGCCATAATAATGCCCACACGCGGAGTGACAGCAGGTAAATTGCGTGTCAGGAGGTCTAGGGTTTCACCCGTCGCATATTTAGCACCGTGCCCCGACACAGAGCTTCCCTCCAACCCCCGCACCAGCGAGTGATTCGCGGCTAACTGTTTTTGATTAAAATGTCAATAAAGCTGCAGGCCTTTCATCTCCGACGCCCAGAGCTGTCCGTCTCCCCAGACTGCGGAATGGGGGGTAGGGGGGGTGAGGTGGTGGTCGGTGGGGGGTGTTGGCAAAGTGAGGCCCATTCATCTACTATGAGAAGCATGTCATGTAATAATGATTGTCTCCAGAGAGCATTTAGAGTGATAGCGAATGCTGATTGGAACAATGGGCTGCTGAATCTCATCTGGGCGCCATGGTGACAGGTGACTGCTGTTGTAAACAGACATTTCTCCAGGGAGACCAGGCTAGGGGTTTTCTCCCCCAACCCCCCCCCCTTTCTTACTCTTTCTCTCTTTCGTTCTCTATCTCTCTCTCTTTTAATCAAGCTGACAGCTGCTGCCCAAGGTTTTCTCTTTTTTTTATTCTTTTTTTTTTTACGTTTTTGTTTCATTTGTGAGAAAACAGAAATGCCCAGAGGTGCTATTTGTAGCCGTCGTTACTCTGCATTTGCAAACTTTAATCTCCAGCACAGGTGGAGCTGGGCACCAAGGTTCCATGTCTTAGTATCCCACTCACACCTCCGCACAGGGGGAGCGGCAGACCCCATAAAGGCACATCTATCACAGCTACTGGGAGGCCAGGAGTCATGTTCGGGGTGGAGGGTGGTATGACGGCGCCTTGATTGCACGGCGGAGAGAAACATAAGCCGTCTGCGGTGGGCGGTATTTATCCAAGCAAGGCCCAGCTGAGCTGACGAGAGGATGTTTACCGTCGGTCTGCCCTCATTTTTGGCGCTTTGTGCCGTTCAACGGTTCGGAGAGGCAGACCAAACGGCAGCTGTATGTGCAGATGCTCATGCAAAAACATCCTTGTTCACACGGCGTTTGTCTAACTCTCTCGCTCACTCGTTCTCTCCACTTGTTTGTTTGGCAGCAATTTAGCCCTTCAGCGGAGAGATGGGGTGGTGGGGGAATATACCGCTTTGTTTTCATACTAACAAGGCAATTAGCAATCATTACGGATACTTTTTTTTCTTTTTTTCCCTCTCTCCTCTCATCCTTTCTCTCTACAGTAAAATGGGTGTGTGGATACACAGCTACAGGCAGGAACTGCTGTTTGCTTTACCCTATCCTGCTTAAGAAACTTGAGCATATGTATGCCTGGGTAGACATACTTCATTCTCATAGAGTGTATTGTAAGGGAAAATCACTAGGTCTGGACCCATTGTCACCTAAGTGTCTAGTTTTATTATAAAGGCTAGCCACCAGATATACTACTGGAAATGAGTTATTAACCTGTTTTTAACACATTCAAAATAGACTACAAGTCAAACTACTGTATAATACCTGGCACAGATATGGCTACACACATATAGGGTGTGGGAGAGCTCTAAGAATTAGATCAACTCAAAGAGACAGACCTTTGGTACTTCCCTTAAGTATCCAACCAGCACGAAGACACTCGAGCAACAAGGCTCTATATTACAGTAAACACGGCCGAGGTGTTCCTTTAAGTTTGTCCTTGTGAACCTTGGAGAGGAGAAAGGGAGAGGAGACACAGCAGGGTGACGGGAAGCCAAAGACCAAATTCATAGGTGCCATCTACGTCACTATCAAATAGAACGCCGCCATATTTACAACCGATCTCGCCCAGTATGGCCGCCCACACTGCACATTTGAATGTGTGAGAGAGAGAAAGATATGTGGAGAAAATTTCAATTTTAGGCTCCAATCCTTATTTGTTACCCCCCAGATTTATTTTGTTCCTTATGATCTGCCCCAGGCTTGCCCAATTGGCTTTCCGCGATACATACAACCCCTCCCCGTACAGTGGAAGGCATTCAAGAGTAGAGCTGGGACGATTGAAACACGGGACGAATTAAACATTCCAGTTTTCTCCGAGTGTAGGCTAATGATGATAGACAAACGTCCTTCGGTCAAAACATAGAGCATTAAAATATCTTCCTGCTATGTCATTGTATCACGGAGTTACAGGCGATAAACGAGTTTTGATGCGCAAAAGTAAACTTCATTAGAGGTTATTTTTTGATTGTTAGCCTAATGAGTATTTTCATTTAAAGGTTCGACTTCATGCTTATTCAGTAGACCATTTAGTTCTCCACAATCCCAGACTTTCATATCGCATAATTGTTTACATGGAAAGCAAAACAAGCTAGGCCTAGTGATAGGCTATGTCTGTGTCGGGACGATTGAAACAACCTTCAATCGTCCCGGCCAGGCTGTAACTCCATGTATTTTAATTAAATGCACAAATATCTGTGTTTAAACAATCATTTATGGAGGTGAGACATGGAAAAACAGTTTTAGGAAGATGAAAATGCATTTGGGCCCACCAGGGGGGTCGAGTTTTCCCATGTTATCCATGGAGACTGACGGCCGGTGGGTCGTTAAGCCTAGGCCTACTTATTTGGATGTGCCGTGGCCTAACCCACGTAAAAACCTAGTGAAACGACATTTCCAACAATATAAACATGATATAAATGGGAAAGCTTACCGTTCTAGCTATAAACATCACAGATTCATCCACAGGGCATGATATTTCAAAAACCGCTTCATAGACTACACGCTTCACGATGATGGCAATGAGTTATCAGACATGCACGAAGAGGCTATAGCCCTGCAACAATCTATCTAAACTAACCCCTATTGGGAGTAGGCCTAGGCCTACCATTCATGATATGTAGGCTAGTAAAATTTTGAAGTTGTGGGACCTTTTATATTATTGTAGTCTTAGGCCTATGTTCATTCGTCCCCTTATTCAACTGTCCCGAGGAGGGAGGAATGAAACGCACGTCCCACTTTTGCTGTAGGCTAATAATTCCTGAACGGTTTTGTTCAAAGCTGGAAATGCATTTGTATTTGACAGAGGACAGATGTAGGTTATAGTGACCAAATATTAGCTTTCAGTGTGGTACGATTGGTTTGTAGGCTAAATTAGACTGTTTAGACGTAATTAAAAAGTGTTTCAACTGCTCCCCTGCCTATCATTATGCTGTGGCTGGATGGGTCAAAAACGTGAAAGTGCGGCACCTGGCCACCAAGGATTTATATTTAATCATGGGAAATGTAAGTGCAAAAA
>NC_063204.1:27128490-27195990 GCF_017589495.1 Alosa alosa
TGTGTGTGTGTGTGTGTGTGTGTGTGTGTGTGTGTGTGGTTGGGGGAAGGGTATGTGTGTGTGGGGGTGTTGCAGCAGAAGGTCTGATTATATGGCCCTCCACACTAGACAGTCCCTGGCATGCTGCTCCCCCTCATTCCCTATGCAGGTTCATCTGGCCAGGGACACAGCGGGGCCCAGCCCTCCCCAGCCCAGACTCCAGACACAGGAGAGAGAGAAGGGGCCCTGCGGGGTCCCCCACCCCCGTCTTGGGGCTACGGTGCTGGGGGTCCCTGTAGGCACGCGGGGCCAGGTCGCGCTGGGGCTGGAGATGGGGCTACCTGCCTCCGCTCATCTAAGCACCAATCACAGCCATATGTGAAGCAGCGGGAAAACAGATGCTGTTTTTCCATTTGTGAAATCAAGTTGTTGGACTGCTGTCAGGTTTTTTTTTTTGCCTTCAGTGGGGGTTGCCTCAATGAAAAGAGGTGTGTGTGTGTTATGTGTGTGTGTGTGTGTGTATGTGTGTGTGCGTGTGTATGTGTGTGTTTACATGTAAATGTGTTTGTGTGTATATGTGTGTGTGTGTGTGTGTGTGTGTGTGTGTGTGTGTGTGTGTGTGTGTGTGTGTGTGTGTGCGTGTGTGTGCACAAGGGAGGGCCCTCTATTAGAGCAGCAGTGACCCGGAGGAAATGTTTTAGGTTGCAGCAGGATGCCTGGCTCACACACACACACACACACACACACACACACACACACACACACACACACACACACACACACACCACCTCTGTGGTTTTGCAAACCTGACTCAAACATCTTCACATGCTATGGATAGACCATCTGTTGTGAGGCCTGTCAAATGGCCTCTCTGTGCTACTCACGGCACTTCTGCATTTTGTCGGTTTCCAGAGAGCCAGGAATACTGTGCCTGGAAGCTTGGGTTGGTTAGAATCCTTGAATATGTGATCATGTAGAGCTTTAATATGGATACTGTTTGTCCACTAGCCACTTTTTACCACTGTCTTTCTGCCTCACTGTTTGCGTGCTATATTAGCACATATGCATAACCACAGCTCAATTGTGTGGCCACACTTATACCTTTTCTTAATATAGTTATATATATATATATATATATATATATATATATATATATATATATATATATATATGTATATAGATATATAGATATATATATAGATATATATAGATATATTTTTTTCTATACTTCTTTTTATATTACCTTGCCTACTCGCTGATATGTCCATATTTATTTTATGCTGGTCTCTAGACTTTATTCTTGCACTGTTGCACTGTTGGACTTACTCATTTGCACCATCACCATGACACTCACTCACACAGAGCACCTTACCTTACTATGCACAGAGAATCACAGGCTCAGTCCCTGCCTCAGTCATTGCAAGCGCCTCTTGATTAATCACCCACTATGTGGATACCGTTTTTAGAATTGATTTAGATTAAGTGTTATTTAGTATAATTTGTATTTTAGTATATTTAGTATATTCTTTATCTTCTACTGTCCTTATTGCTTATATTTTTTATATACTTTTAATTACTTTTTTCTGCTGTTAGTGAATGTGTGTGTGATGTCTGTATGCTACTGAGACCTTGAATTTCCCCTGGGAATCAATAAAGTATCTATCTATATATCTATCTATCTAATATTATTATTATTTGGATTCATTTGCATTTTCATAGTATTCCAAAGAATCACCTTGAACTTGGTGCAGGCACATTCCCTAAACTGGTTGTCATGGACTGTAAAATACATGGGTTCTGACAGATTTTCTAGGTTAATTTAAACAGCCACATCACCCCTCTTTAACACAGTCCTTGGGGGATTCCTGAGGCTAGCAAGCCTAGCAAGCGAGCATAGAAGTTCTAGTGCTCTATTATTCACATTCTCTTAACCTTCATTTTTAGGGGTTGAGCATTTTATAAAAAGTGCATGTAGCATCAAGATGCTCTAATTCCTAACATTGCTTGAACTTCTCTCTGCTGCACACATCACTAATAAAATGTCTAAATCCATCAATTATTCTCTCTTTTCAAAAGAAAAAAAGTCTCGAAGTGGCACTAGAGTTCTTTTGACAATGGTGGTTCTCCTGGGTAAGATTGACACTTTAGCAGAATGTCTACTTCAAAGGCTTCAGCTTCTCACTGTTGCACTGCACTAATAACATTACTGACACAAGTCCTGATGCTCACAATGAGTGTGACTGTGGATGAGAGCAGGCGTGAGTAACTCTCCCTGGCAGCTCCAAGTACTCCCACACACACACACACACACACACGCACACACACACACACACACACACACACACACACACACACACACACACACACACAAACACACACACACACACACACACACACACACACACACACACACAGCGCCAGGCCTGCGTGTCCGCCTGCCTGCTTGTCTGTCTGCCTGTCTGTAAGCGAGCAGCTCTTTTGTCAGTCATCTGCTGATCCTGACAGACAATACGGGGGTGTGCTGTCAGGTGAGGCCGAAGCGGAGTGAGCGGGACGGGGCGCAGCGGCAACCTCGCTGTCCCGTCCGATTCTGCCAGTGGAGATGGAGCCTGTCGTCACGCCGCTGACACCTGTCATTCAAATCTGCGGAAAAGCATGACGGACAGCTCGAGACTGGTGTCCACATGTTCACCGGCCTTCAAAACTGCTGAAGGGTGTGTCATAACTAACACAAGTTCGCACAAGGCTAACGTGGACGCTGCTAGAGGCCACGCAGAGTAACATCAATACTGCAACCTGAATGACAGAGTCAATGGATGAGTCCGCTAATGCAGAAAGCGCAGAAAGCAGAGGCAGTTCAGTAGCAAAGATTTTTACCACAAACATTAATTCCAAAAATGGCAATGACACCAATACATGAACAATGAAATTCATTGCTGAATGAATGAAACAATGGAATATTTAGAAACAAATGCTAGACAAAACATATTTCAATTTTTGACAACCTCCCAGCACATATACTCACTAAAAAAAGTAGGCTTTTCAGTCAACAGGTTTTCAGTTTTAAGTGTTATAAGAACATAGTGACACACCAAAGTGATCATAGGCTGTTCCCCAGCTCTCGATCAGGAATGTTGCTTTCATGTTTTCACTGCACATGGATACATCGTCATCGACATCCATGCTTTGCATACAACGGACATGACAGCCATTCACATTCATCACCAGCACTACATGCTAATGCTAACTGTAGCCTTAATGCTAACTGTAGAACTTTCTTCATTCACAAGCTGACTAAGGATGACAAGCCAATTAACACATATATACAGTACATTTGCCACAGCAGTGTCAATTTATGGATCAGTTTAATCAACTTGAACACAGTAACAACAAAAAAAAAAGAAACACACTGGAATGAAATCTGACTGTGTGTGTCATCTGTGTTAGGTTACTATTAAATGTAGATGAAGATTGCTTTGTTAGGGCACATAGTTGTGAATGCTCACGATCCCGGCGAGGAGAGCCTCAGCCAGTGCCTTCCTCCTGGCGACAAATTTCATTAACAAACCTCATGTACACACACTACAGTGCTGCTCGTCTAATGACGGACATAAATTTCAGGCCGTGTGTGCCCATGGTCATATTACAACTAATTATGGCAAAGGGGAGCTCTGCTGCCTACCCTACCAGGAAAATCTTCCGCTGTTCCGATGTGTGTGTATGTGTGTGTGTGTGTGTGTGTGTGTGTGTGTGTGTGTGTGTGTGTGTGTGTGTGTGTGTGTGTGTGTGTGTGTGTGTGTGTGGGAAGATGGCGTGTGTGGTGGTGTGGGGTGGGTAAAAGGAAAATATGACGCTTTATTTTTAATCAGCATAAATTACTGGCATCAATCAGAAAAAGCTCAAATTAAAAAGCTCGTTTTGACAATGCAATGCGAGCGGCACAAGCTCCGACATGAATCAAGATGATTTAACACAATCACAGAAGCCCCCAAAGCCAGCATTACCAGTCAAGAGCATCGCTCAGACCACCCCCCCCCCCTCCACTCTTTAATATCCCCAGTCATTCTACAGAGGGGAAAAGGACACTTCTTTTTCTAAAGCCTCCAGCTTGAAGCTGATTGGAACGGATACAACCCTGAATGCTTTCATTCCACTCTCAGGTGCCGCACCTCTCCAATTTATGAGGAGTATCTCTCCGATTTCCATATTCACAATATTAACTGTGTCTATGGTTAACAGGGTCTGGAGTACTGCAGAGCCACCTCCTTTGTTTTAGGTGCCCATATGAAGCACTGATAGCTTGTTGTTAGATCCAATACAATCCAATGCCATTTCTATGAAGTGAATTCCCCAGTAGTAATGGGACATTACTGGGCCAATATGTAGAGTGTCAGATTGAACTGCATTAACAGGATGGATCAGTGCAAGTGTAACGGATGCCAGCTAGCTTAGCTGTGCTTGTGGAACGTTGGTAAACCTCACTCCCAGACGCCTCAAGAGTGCTGCTGGCATGCGAGCTAGTAGCCTGGGCTTTTAGCTCAACTGTCAGCACGCTCGCCTCCCGATCCGAAGTGCTGGTGTTCGCAGGTTCGAGTCCGGGCGTTTGCAGGGCTGAATCGCGCAGGTTCAACACAACGCAGGTTACACAAAGACAATCAATCATATATTATTATCATTATAAAGGCAGTCACATTGATAACTGCATAATACAGGTTATTAAGACCATGCCTCTGCAATGTATGCTCTTTCCTCTATCCTTTCAATTATCCTCACGATGGAATTCATGTCTCCAACTGGTTCCAATAAACAGCTAGCATTTCAACTCATTCTTGAATAAAAAAAACACTGGGTCAACATTTGCTAGGCAAGAAACTCTATTATGCATTGTAAAAGTTCACCACTACTGTGCACTCAAAAGTTCATGTTTCTGCTACACAGCCCTGTTAAGTTTTGACAGTGGCCCACTAGACCACACCACTTAGTCCATCCATAAGAAAACTCCCAGGTCTGAGTGTTCCTGGCTGCTCTTGACAAATCATGATGTAAGCAGCCGTGTCTGAGGCAGATGGCAAGTCCCCAGCCGCCAGTCACACACACACACACCACACACACACACTCAGCCCAGGAGTCAGTAAGGAGGACTGTGGATCAGCACCGGTCCAGACCTGTCTCAGACCTGAGTGGGAGTTCAGCATCTGCGCTCTCTTAAGTGTTAGGAGAGGAATATCTACACACACACACACACACACACACACACACACACACACACACACACACACACACACACACACACACACACACACACACACACACACACACACACACACACACACACACACACACACAGCCCAGGAGTCAGTGAGGTTGCCTTTGGATAAGCACCATCCCGGATCAGTCTCAGGGCTGGCCTAGTAATGGCTGCTGTCCGGCATCTGCTCTCAATCTCACTGGTTGGGAAGAAACATTCCTACACACACACACTGACACACACACACACACATGCTGACACACACACATGCTGACACAAACAAGAATACACACATACACACACATGCACACACATACACATATGACTACACACACACACACACACACACACACACACACACACACACACACACACACACACACAGCCACTCTGCATCACACAGAAACAGGCATGTGTGGGGATAGAAGTTGACAGTCCAAACAAAAAGGGGGACTGCTCAGAGTCAGTCAGTCCAGACATGACACCTCCACACACGGCCCTTACAACTCCTGCTCCTGCTCCTGCACATGTCTGACGTGACTGTCTGCGGCACACGCTGGGGGGGTGTTGTGAGGTGTACAACGTAAAGTCATCTACAATGTGTTAATGTGACAGTGTCGGGTAAGATTTAACCGTGTTGGCGTGGTGCTGTGACTGTGCATCTGTGGATGGTTAAGTATAAGTATAAGTATATATACTCTTTTGATCCCGTGAGGGAAATTTGGTCTCTGCATTTATCCTAATCCGTGAATTAGTGAAACACACTCAGCACACAGTGAACACACAGTGAGGTGAAGCACACACACACTAATCCCGGCGCAGTGAGCTGCCTGCAACAACAGCGGCCCTCGGGGAGCAGTGAGGGGTTAGGTGCCTTGCTCAAGGGCACTTTAGCCGTGCCTACTGGTCAGGGTTCGAACCGACAACCCTCCGGTTACAAGTCCGAAGCGCTAACCAGTAGGCCACGGCTGCCCCCGTTATCACCTGTGGTACTTGATTTTTTTGCTTAGAGTGGTAAGTTAATTCTTAGTTTAATTCTGTAGACAATAATTATTCCATGCTTTAAGGCCTGTCCAAAATGCCTACGATAACTACAAAGACAACTGCAAGTACAATTTGAAACATACTGACCAACGATAAGGAGAGCAGCTCAGGACTATTCTTCATGCTCATTAATGTAATGTCTTCGGCATATCTATTGTTCAAAAATGGACTTGGCGGAGGGTTCCTTTGCCTCCGCCTCGTCCATTAATTCCGCATATCCGCACACCTTGGCGGCCGTTATCCCTTACATATAGTATAACCTTACACTTTTATCCAGCTAAAAGTTGACACCTAGCACTAGTCTTAGTGTAACAGCTTAGCCATTTACAACTAATGTTAGTTATAGCCTATGTGTCCCTCAATCAAGAGTTCCACAGTTTCACACACATTTATTCCATCCGGGACAGTAAAGAGTAAGAAGACATCATCCAGAATAAAATGAAACAACCTCTGGATGTCCTTAAACACCACCCTGTACTCTCCAGAGGTGCTGGAGTGCCAAGTCAGAGTCATGAAGGCCCTGTTTTTATCCTCCATCCTCCCTTCCAGTTTGGGGCGCTCAATTAACTTAATTGATGTAATTACTATCTGAAGCACACATATTTAACATTTGTAAAAAATGTTTGAAAGTGGATGATTGAGAGTTACCAGGAGCACCCCAATAAAAATGTGGATGGTTGGATGGGTTGGTGTGTGTGTGTGTGTGTGTGTGTGTTTGAGATAGAGAGAGAGGGTGGGGGTTGACATGGAGTACAATGGAATTTATCCTATTCATCAAATAAGTGCAGCAATTAACTAAGTGAGCTATTAGGAGATAAAGGACATGGGGTCTGCCCAAGAGAGTCCTCTTTATGTTGGCCACAGTACAGAGCAGTGCCATCGCCATGGCATACGGAGCAGAGGGAAGAATGATGATACTGTATCTTTTACATTTAAAATATATACTAGAGCAGACTTTCTGCCATCTCCGATAAATGTGCTGGCGATGCTTGTTAAGCACATCATCGGCTGAGTTGAAGTGAAATTAAGAAGGAGATTTTCTTGCTTAAGAATCCCTTTTTGTGACTAATCATAGATGGTACTTCAAAATATCATTCCTCTAGTTCGTGCAGCACTAACAATCATCCTCAATATTTGAAGTACTTCCAAACATCCCTGAATGTTGCTGTGGGTCTTTTTTTTGTTTTTGATATGGCATTCACATACCACTCACACCGTAAACGAAGCATTGCATAATCAAGACTCGTGACATGTTTAAGAACCAGAAGATGCCCAAATCCTGAAAAACAAACCAGGATTGGAAGTGGTCACATTCATGTAATTTAACAGATGGTGTTTCCATTTTGAACTTTTACATTTTTTACATTGGAGCAAAAAAGAGAGAGAGAGAGGAAAAAAGAAAAAAGAAAAAAGAAAGAAAGATGAAAAAAGAGGAAAGCTCGCTTTTCTCACGTCGCTGACACGAGCTGTGCCTGGGATGAAGGAGATGTGTGAAACGACGCTCCCGTGCGTCTCCTTCACACTGTCAAAGGACACACACACACACAGACACACACAGACAGACACACACACACACACACACACACACACATACACACACACACAGACACACACAGACACACACACACACACACAGACACACACAGACAGACACACACACACACACACACACACACATACACACACAGACACACACAGACACACACACACAGACACACAGACAGGCAGACAGACAAACACACACACACACACACACACACACACACACACAGACACACACAGACAGAAGCCATGGCGGCGCTCCGTGGAGACGCGCTGCGGAGCCGTGCCGTGGGAGGCTGAGTGGCAAGTGGAGTGTTCTGTCCCCATCATCAGCGCTAAAGCATGAGCCACTGGGCCCAGACCAACTGCCATAAACTGCAGCCTTGCGCCATCATATCACACGGCCAGAATGAACCAACAACAATCAATATTTTAACAGTGTCAAAATGGGTCTGATCCTGCCCACTAGTGCGTTTACAACGGATGCCAGATATAGCACAGTAAAACACAAGCCATTTTCTGTGTAGCTCTGATTTTTATACTATTTGTCAGATGTGAAATATAATGCATCAGCATGTGCTTCTGTGTATCTACAGGCTCACACACACACACACACACACACACACACACACACACACACACACACACACACACACACACACACACACACATTGTTTAGAGTGTTGAAGTCTCCACCTGGGTTTCTCTGAAACCACCCACAGCTGCTGCTGCCCTATATTAGCAAGACACCATGTTCCTAATTCCCCCCCAATAACACAATGAACCTGGCTGTGCACTCGCATGCTCGCCAGACCGCAAAACCGCAACAGAGGGGGACAACTGCAGGAAGATCACAGTTCACAACCAGTCAGATGGAAAATATGGAAAACAGGGTGGGGGAGCTGGCCATGGCTCCCGCCCTCAACACCCCCAATACACACACACACACACACACACACACACACACACACACACACACACACACACACACACACACACACACACACAAACACATTTACACACACAAACACACACACACACACACACACACACACACACACCTCACACACAACACATTTACACGCACACACAAACACACACACACACACACACACACACACACACACACACACACACACACACACACACACACACACACACACAGCACCTCCACCCCCAAAACCAGCATGCCCCCTCCCAATTCAGCAAGCTGCCGCAGTTTGACTGACAAACTGACTTTTGGAGCGGCCCGTGCCCATTCCAGTCAGGGTTTATTGAAGGTGATTTTGATCTCCTCGGCGAGGCCACAGCGCCGGCCGTGCCATCTGTCACCTTGATTGCACGGCGGACTCTCTGGGGGGAGTGCTATGGCTCCTGATCGCTTACAGATTGTGCTGCTTTCGCCTCCATACGGACCACATGCACAGAGCCAGATGGTGAGCATACACGCTTATTATGAGTCTTTATCTCGGCGCAGGAAAGGAGCACAACCATTAGGTCTCCCTCAGGAGCTTCTACCCTCCTCTCGGCTAGGCTCTCCTCTCCTTTCTCCTCTCCTCTTTTCTCTTCTCCTCTCCTCTCTCTCCTCTCCTCTCCTCTCCTCTCCTCTCCTCTCCTCTCTCTCCTCTCCTCTCTCCTTTCCTCTCCCCTCCTCTCTCTCTCTCTCTCCTCTCCTCCTCTCCTCTCCTCTCCTCTCCTCTCCTCTCTCTCTCCTCCCCTCTCTCCTCTACTCTCTCTTCTCCTCTCCTCCCACGGCAGATGCACACACGGCTGCTGCTGCTTCTACAAATACAGTCTTCTTCATCTGTCACTGGCCAACCCGGCGAGGAAAGCCGGCGCGCACAGAGGGCTAATACAAAACAAACAGTAATCCACTTAGACCATTTAATACAAAGGTAAACACAAATTTATACACACACACCACACACACACACACACACACACACACACACACACACACACACACAAACACAACACACACACACACACACACACACACACACACACACATCTCATTTCGGCCTGAAACAATAAAGACAATTCAGTCCCCTTTACAAAATATTGGAGGGATTCACGTTGATATTTGTTGCCATAGAAACCCTCCATGACATCAAAGGCTGGCATGCCAAGTCAGTCATTTATTATGTGAATTAATGTTTCGCCCTCCACTTCAAGGACCAGACAGACAGAGAGAGGTACAGGAGAAGATATGCAGGTTATTCCCTATGAAACAGAGATAGCTGAAGATGGCTGATGGCTTCACCAGAACTGATACAAAGAAAGCTAAGTGAGATATATTTAGATTAATTTAGGCTATTTAGAAATATGTATTTATATTTAGGACTTGAGATTTGATATCTAAACATATTAGACAAAAGAAATAGCCAATTCAAATGTCTGGGTTTTTTTTTGTTTGTTCCCAGCTAGCACTTGGTGGCCCATGTTGGCCAATACAATATGGTACCAAAAAATCTATTTCTAGTAAGTTTCACTGCACAATATATGCGCAAATGTCCACTCATGCATGATGCTAATAGATTCAAACATATCTAGTCTGGTATGGAACAGTAGCAGGGCAAGCTGTTCTTTTTCCAGACATATGTACAAGATGACCAGAAGGTTGGGAGGGTATGTTCAGGCAAAAACAGGACATGTGTACCGTCAATGTGTGTTTTTCATGGTCTTTTAGAACTTGAAGTTCATTTGCAATACCATTCAGTGAAACTAATTAGATAATTTCACAGTAAGCCATCCAATTCTTTGAGGGGAGGAATGTTCTCAAGAAAAAAAAAGGACTGTACGATAATTTAACCATTCCCACCCAAATTACCGTTTTTCACACAAACATTTGGGTGGAACTAATCTGACTTTATGACCATCTCTTTAAATAGCTTTTCGATTCAAATGTGTGCAATTTTGGTTTCTGTTTACAGCAGTTGCCTCTTTCAAACACAAAAATGATAACTCCAGGGTTCCCACTCTAAGTCAAAGGTAAAATTCCATGACTTTTCCCTGACTTTCCCTGATAAAAAAACTGAATTTCTATATAATGAATGGTACAATTTATTGACCAAAGATTTCAGACCAGTTGCATAGCGTTCAAGAGTCCCTTAGTTTTTGTAAGTGGGAGATGAATAAATTGTTATTGAATAAACAAAGTTGAGCTAACCACATACTCAAGCAAGCAGTCTACTCAATTCTGCATAAAAATATATATTTGTATTAATGTATTCTGGCAAGTACATATTAAACTGCTACAACAAAATTCCCTGAAATTCCATGTCTGGAATAGATTAAAATTCCATGATATTCCAGAAATTCCTTGACCCGTGGGTACCCTGTAACTCACTAACCAGCTTTGCCAGCACAAACACAACGTTTGAAGGGAAAGAACATTGACGGGTACCACAGCAATATTGTTTGGTTTAGCACAGAGCCTTTGTTTGCCTGTTTGTTTGGTTTGGTTTTCAAGGAGAGCAAAGTTGGGACCTGTGTACAAGGGACCAGGGCAGAAGTGTGTGTGTGTGTGTGTGTGTGTGTGTGTGTGTGTGTGTGTGTGTGTGTGTGTGTGTGTGTGTGTGTGTGTGTGTGTGTGTGTGTGTGTGTGTGTTGTCGTTGTCGTCCTTGGCTGTTCCTGATTCCCTGTCCTGGGGCTAAGTGGCGACGTGCTGCATTTTTTAGGACAACAGCCGGTTATCTCCAAGCGTGGGACGCCTCGTCAGGCTTCGCCAGAGCGCACACGGTGACACGAGCGGGCAGGCGGGCGAGCGACGGAGGGCGAGCGAGAGAGAACGAGCCTGTGGTCATAAATGCGCTTGTGGCATCAGGAAAATCCATTACATTCCACACTCACACACAGACCGAAAGCACTATATGGCTCACACCTGACTAGCTTTTGAATTTGCACCATATGTCAGGATTGTTCTTACTATGCACACACATATGGACAACTCTTCTAGAAACAGGCACAGTCAGAGTGAGAATCCTCATGGCATAACCTCACAAACTCACAAACAAGTGTATGACCTCACAAACCAACTAACAAAGTGTGAATGACCTAACCAGTCTGGAAACTTCAATTGTGCATAGCATAGAGAAGAGATAAGATAATCATCCAGTGAGTCTAGAAGAAGCTAGATAGCATCGCTTGCACACTTACAGCCTCTTAACTCAAGATGAAAATCTGATTGTTTCCGCTAGAGCCAACAGGCAAGTCTACCGGACCTCAGCGCCTAAGAATTGAGAAGAGCAGCACACAAAAATAACCGTTCCTGAAAAGAAGGTCAACTAGGCCTTCAGGGCCAGCTTCTCCACCTGTGCGGACAGCAAGGCAGCGGTCAGCTGAACTGTAGGGAAACCGCTCCAAGCACGCTGGAGCTGAGGAGGAGCCATTGCGGAGAAAAAGGTGTCACCCAGGAATCAGTGGCTAAATTAACCTTGGGTGGCTACTACAGCACGCAAGCTCTATCTTTCTCTCTCTCTCTCTCACACACACACACACACACACACACACACACACACACACACACTGTACACACACACTGCTCGCAGCCTGCCAGCTTTAGATTCCAGCTTTGGCTAAGAGAGGCATCTGCTCATAAACAAAAATCTACACTGACACACAGACAGACAGACAGACAGATAGATAAACAGATAGATAGATAGATAGATAGATAGATTTGTCATTTTCAGTCAGAACAAACATATTGATAAAGAGAAAATCAACATTTAATCAATATTTGTCAGGGGTATGAACATTTTGTTCTTAACTATATGTGGCCGTTGCTTCACTAGCTCAGCGGTCATAATTAGTGGAATAAACCCACATGGGTGTAATGTGTTGTTGTTTGGCCGACAGACAGACAGACAAACACCCAAGTCAACTAAAAACCAAAAAAGCCAAATATAGAGATAGATAGATAGATAGATACTTTATTGATCCCCAAGGGGAAATTCAGGATATTGAATATTGATTGAAATATAATATCCTTAGTGGCGGTATACTGTATATGTTGTTCCATATATGATGCTGATGAGTCAGAATAATTCTATCATTGTCAATAATACTGATATATTATTCATATTCTAAACCAAAACAACTGACCATAATTATTATATATTATATTATCTATAGTGTCACTTTCACACGGCATAATTTAGTTAGGTTTGCCATATTCTCTGGTGCTGTTTCTCATTTCAACCCATGCAGAACAGGTTACATTTGATTTGGTGTCCCTGGTCAACCAGTGATGCCCACATGGACAAAATGAAGTATCTCAGACCACATTAGTCAGTGCCTTTTCAAAGAACTTTCTGACTTTTCGAGCATAAAGTTCGTGAAAACTGGATTTGGTTTTTGGCCATGGCTGCTGCATGGGGTTCAATGATCAGCTGTTTGCTATATTTACACAGTAATCTAGTGAGCCTTCATTTGATCCTGGAGATTTGGTGGCCAAACTTCAGCCTAATTGACAGGGGCCAAAATAACCAAGGCGGTGTCTGAATGACTTTACAGAGCAGAGAAGTCTGCACAGAGAGCAAGTTACTTAAGCTAAGCCCTTGCCTATATTTGCCCTGGAATCAGGCGGTTTAAGCACACACACACACGCACACACACACACACACACACACACAGGCACACTCCACCGACTTTTTCACCCTTCTACATCAATCTGTTCCCAAGCTGTTCCCACATTTTGGTGAATTTCCCAGGCTAATTCCTTGGCACCCGGAGAAGCAGAGAGGCTGATTACTTCGGTGTGAACCCCAGAAGTCTCTCCAAGCCCAGGGAAAAATGTGCATGTTCAAAACCTGCCATCCAGCCATTGTCCTCAGCCACTGAAATGTGTCCGCTGTCTCTTGGAGAGGGCCTTTTGATTTGGTAAATATGGTCCATTGGTTGAGCAGAATGCAAAATGGACAATACTCTGCAAACAACCATCTTGGAACTGAATGGAATTTAATTATATTTCACATTAATATAATAAAAAATATAACATAATACAATATATTATAATGTATATGAATTCACCTATTTGAACAGAATTTCAGGATGGTTCGCCAAAGACTGTGATTATACTGGAAATGCGTCATATTGAATGAATTATCTGATATCAAACTATCTATCACCAGCTGAAGTGGCATAACATTATTAGAAGCACCTATACATGGAAAACTTCAAACCGTCCAACTGTTATTTCAGAAATTACTAGATTCTCAGTCATGTAGCATGGAGTAGGCATAGATATAGACATAACTGTGTTGTAATTATTGGCTACAGCAAAAAAAAGTCCAGCAAGTTTTCTGGATTTGTTTTAATATTCCCAATATTAAATTCCAACTTTCATACCCAAAAACACACACTTGATATAGAGTGGTCTATATTTTAAGAATTCTATATACAACAGGAAAAATCTCCTGTCTTTTGCAGCATCTAAACCATAATTTCAAAATGATTGAGATTCACTGTTTTAAGAGGAACTGCATCAATCTTTTATAAAGAGCAGCCAGCAGTGAATCCAAACCTCATTAAAGAATATGAATTCTAAATCTATTCTGGCAGCCCACCCACTGCACATTTTTCTCCTTTTCCCTCATAAATTACAGATCTGGTGCTCTGTGCAAATATTGCCGAGCTGTAAGACAGCTGTGGCCCATTAACATATGCAACGGGAGCTGATTTCCAACAGCACATGGTCATCAGGCCAAATCTACAGCCAACAATTAGGGAACTGAAATGTTTAATTGTGCTTTAATTTTGATAAAATTTATCTGTCACCCGTCCTGTAATCAGCCATTATGGCTCACAAATCAGTGTCAGCAGATTTGGTCTGGGGGGGTGGTGGGTTTCGTAAAGGGGGGGCATGGCGTTTATCGTCCTGACACAGATATGTCGAGATGTCATATCGTGGCTCTGCTGGGCCTCATGCGTGACCTAGTGAGGGAGTTCAGGAGTGGACCAGTTCACTACAACTCCCTCCCTTCCTCTCACTCTCTCTCTCTTTCTCTTTTTTCTCCCTTCTCTCTTTCACTTCATTCCACCATTCACTGAACTGACCACAGCACCCACATGGATGCAAAAAAACACAACACCAAATAAATAATCATGGGCATCAGACTACACACTCCGTTTTAATGAGCTGTTGGGAGTCAGTAAACAGGATGCGGCGCCGCACATGAAGCTCATGCCCATATCAAGCCACCACAAAGCACAGAGAGGTCTTTAGAGGATGTTCAAGGGTGATGATGACAAAGAGTCTCAAGGGGGCCGAACATGACACATCCGTCCTGTGCCTACTCTGCTGCTTCGACAGATGGACAACAGAACGCTGTCAGACGAGTAGGCGAAGGTCAGCAAAATAGATAGAGAGAGAGAAAGAGAGACTGTGTGTGTGTGTGTATGTATGATGTGTGTCACAGAGAGAGAGAGAGCACAAAGCCTCTTATGCTACACGTTGATGTGACATTTCTAAGTGAAGAACTCAAGGCTCTGCCAAGATCCGACCCAGCCAGACTGAGCTTCATGGCGGTATCAGCAGTTACCAATGACAACACACTCAGGGAGCAACCCAAAAGCCCAACAGTGATGACAACAAGACTTCCAAACGTGAGGAAGTACCTTTCATCACCACTAAGTGTTTAGAGCAGGCCTAGATCAGGGCCTGCAGTCATACTGTTTCTATAGTGCATGTATCACTCTAAGAGTATGGTTTAATTACTGTTTTATTATGATTTCCTTCTACTCAACTTTATTCCTTACTGGTTCCTCTATTTTCGCCATGTCTCATTCTTTTTTTTTTTTTTTTTTTTTTTTTGAAGTTTTTTTTTTTTTTGCTTTTTGCCTTTATTTCAACAGGACAGGGAATATAGACAGGAAGTGAGTGGGAGAGAGAGAGAGAGAGAGAGAGGGGTAGGATCGGGACATGACCACAGGTCAGATTCGAACCTGGGTCCCCGTGGGCACTTGGACCCGTTCACGGTATGGGCGCTGTAGCCTGTTGCGCCACAGCGCCCCCGTCTCATTCTTTTTTAATGGTGTATTGGTGTGCTATTGATAACCTTGCACAAAAGGTGCTATTCAAATGATGCTTGATTGATTCATTGATATTGTATATATGCAAAATGCATTATTATCTGTAGATAACGTTCTTATCTGTAGAGAGGACGTTCTTATCTATGTTGATGTCAACTATACTTCACAAATGTACTCAACTCAACAGTACAATTGTTGTACAATTGACACACAAAGGAATTTCCATCTCTCATAATATAACAATAAATATCAGACATCAAATACATACACTTTCAATCATTAAACTATGTGACTGTAATCTATCCTTATCTTTCATTAGAATAAAAACAGGCCTTTCGTTATTAACTGAGCAGGACGTGTGATCCTGTGCATATTAATGTCCACCACCTCCCCCTCCTCCTGACCGTGTCCATCACCCACCCCCCAGAGAGGCAGCCCCCTACCCCATTGCATTATGGGTGATTATTGTCAGTTCCATGCTGGCAGTTTTTGGCCGTGGCGTGGCACATCAGACACATCATTACAGAGGCTAATACAGGAGAATCAGATTTGGGGAAAGGCTCCAGCGGAAGCAAGGGCTTTGTAATCACAGTGCCCAACTGTTCCCTTCTGCATTCGCCCACACACACAATCATCTGTGAGGATTTTCAGCTAAAAGAAGAGGTGGGGGTATGGGGGAGGGGGCTTTAAAATAAACAACTCTCTTTACACAGTGGCATGGATCTGCAATGGAACAGAGGCATTCTGCTTAACATGTGGCACCCATAATAATTAACACAAAATTAACACATATCATTTTATGGCCCTTCTGCCGCCCGACGCTGCCAGGAAAAACAGGCCCCTTGTTTGTGCATCAGAGACTCGGGAGCACTCCACAACGCCTACCCATTCTTTGACACGTCTCTCAGACAGCAACTGTTCAGAACAGACCCAAGTGCGGCGCATCCGTCCGTCCACTGGCCTCCTCCACCCTCTCCCTCCATCGCTGTGGATCATTGCAGTGTGGGGTGTGTTTGTGTGTGTGACTGTGTGTGACTATATGTGTGTGTGTGTGTGTGTGTGTGTGTGTGGGGGTGTGTGGGTGTGTGGGAGGATGAGTGAAAGCAGAGATGAGCACGTCAGTGTGCATATGAAGCACCCACTTCATTATTTCTTTTTAGTCTCGTTTGAGTCTAACAAGACCCAGCAGCATGGTATCTCACAGTCACAGGCAGGGAGGCTGAGCCGTGTGAAGGATGGACTGATGACTGACTGATTTCATCAGTGTTTAAAAGTCACAGGCATCTATGCACTTGTATACTGTATAGAGACTGTGTGTATCAAATTGTTCAACTGTAGCTTCTAGTAAATAGACCATACTGCACAGAGCAAGCTGATGTCCTACTCTCCAAGTATACGTACATGGACCCTTCACGCTATGATTATTGTGTCACAAGAACAATCTCACAGAAATTGCTATCCAAACTATTGGCAATTACAAAATCAAGATGGAGTAGCCCATTTTGTAATGGGTCTTGAAAAAAAATGACTTTGGCAAAAACTCTAAAGCTGAAGCTCAAATGAAAAAACCAAGATGGCAGCTGCAATGCAAAACCAGTCAATTTCAATAGTGCTCACGAGCCACTGAGCATCGAGCAGTGGGACATCTTTTTTTGTAGATCACAGAATACAAGAGAGGCATTAGTTTTCATGCATCTGGGTGAGTGAGCAATGAAACCCAGATGCGAGGCCTTTTTTGTGTCACCATAAACACACACACACACACACACACACACACACACACACGACATGGCCACTCCACTGATGGCTGGCATAACAAGCGAGGGCATCTCGATAAAAGAAGTGAATCACCCTCCCGTCCTTGATATTTTGTTCTTTGATTAAAGGAGAACATTTGTGATTTGCATTTTAAACACGCCATGATCAAAAACAATTACACCCCTCCTTCGGTATGTTTCTTACAACAAATGAATTAGATTACAGAGCCTTCATAAGATCTGGCTGCTTATAGCCTTGCTGTGCTGACAGTATTTGAAGTTTCCTGCGGTAACTTCATTACGCGTATTTTGTATGGAATTAGTGGAGCGTGCTGAAAATTGCTAATGACAGATGTTTCTCCTCTCTGTCACACTCCTTGTATCATTTGATTTGGAAAGCAACATACGGTGCTCCGCTCTATCAGTATGTCACAGACCGTCTGCAAACAGCTGGTCATAACTCAGTTCAGTGAAAACCATTACTTTCCAATGAAGTACTGGACGCTGTCCAAATTGTGTTTTGGCATGGCCTGGCGCAGTCCCCATAATGTGGCCTGCCTGATGTTGCAGGTAGGGAGGAGAGCTGGAGCTGGAGCCAGACACCCTGGCTAAATAAAAAGCCCACAGCCAAAGGGGAGGAGGGGACCTGACTTACTAACGACTTGCAGACAACAAATGCCATTCTACCAGCAGGTTTCTACAAATGGTGTGGAGACTTTAATTAACTGAGTAAATTTGGGGATGAGAGAAAAACAATCCAGCTGAATCTGTAATAATATAATAACAGTAAGGGGAGAATCATCAGTGCAACCTTAAATAAATTACTGGTTTAAAAAAAAATGATGAATCAGATCCTGTTTTGTTTGTAATTATAGATGGCAATATAAAATTGTTACATCTTCTGTCTTGAGACTATTCTATTCAGGATTTATGTCATTTATTACATTTTACTGATGCTTGACCTTTAACCAGAAAGTGCTTTCACAAATGCACAAAACAGTAACATTAACCTAATGCCAGGAGGGAACACAAAGAATCTAGCTCTACTACCCCTCCGGGCTCTGAATATTGTCTTTGGCCTGCAGTCTTAAACTCACAATTACTGTAACTTACCCTGTTAATCATGCGTCAACGAAACATGATTTAATGGACTACATTGGTTAGCGTAAATAAAAGGACACATCAACCTAAAAATGTTCAAAATGTTTAGCATTCGCAAGTTGTGTACCTTTGCTTGGTGTAGGCTACTAATTCCCTTGTGTGGAGTTAAAGCTGATCAATGAACATCATATTTCAGGGCTGCCCGGTGCCCACGCCCTTTTGTGGTTATTTCACTTTATTGATTTGACAACTGTACCAACAAAAGCTTGATTCATTTATCCACCATTAATTAAGGTTGCCAAGAAGGTCAAGAATGGCTCAGGGGCCAAGCTTTTAATTAAGTAGGAAGCACATTAGTCCAGGTTTTTTTTTTTAAGTATGTTTGTGTTTTCTTCTACCCTCAAGTATTTATTTTTCTTTTCTCCTTATTACTTGGCACTGTAGGTTACAAAGCTAACAAAATAGATGTGAATTGGATTAACGAAAGGCCAGTCCTCTTAAATGTGTGAAGTCAGTTGTAGAAAAGTGACCCTTTTCTCCCCTCTACGGTTGTCAGTGCTCGTTCTCTCAATAACTGTAATGAGTGTGCGTCCACTCAAGGATTTGACAAGTGCATGAGGCCTCCCCGCGCTGTCAGCCACGAGTGGTGGCCTCACATCGGCACCGCAGGCCACATGAGGCCAACACTACATCTCAAAAAGCTAACACACTAGATAGCAAAGACGCACAATGATACTTTTCGAAAACACATACATAGGAAATTTATGTTCTTGTGGTTTATGTGATTTAACCGAGGTTACGCATATCGAAGCACATGCGGTCTTATTAAGATAGAGCGGTTACTCACCAATAATGTTGCTTCATTCGCTTTCCCTCAGGCGTGTCATGATGCTAGTACTCTGAAAACATTCCTCTATGTTGACCATACGGTAAGCACAAAGATATGCAATGAGGCGCATTTCCTGACGGATTTGTGTTCCAAGTTCCTTCTGTCACCCATTATTCCCGCGATGCGTGCCATGGCCACGTTCGTCATAGCCTCAAGATGTGCAGTAGGCATAGCCTACTGAAGTTTGACATTTCTATTTTATGCCACTTCTGCTAATTGTAAGTGGATAAAGTAGGCCTAAAGCGTGGCTATTTTAAACAGCAAGAAATATGCTATATATGTTGATGGTGGTCCATAAGCTAATTAGAAAGGCACAGATAATGAATGTTTTCGTACTTGAATATTTTTTTGGAAAAGAATTTGGTAGAGTGTCAGGTATAGTTTTGAATTAATACAAAGTAATGGACATGCTCCAAGTCAAATATTAGGCCTACATACACTGCTAGTGCTGACACTGATGTCCTCAGACAAGAACGTTTTAATGCTGATGTTTGTTTGATATGGATTATTTGATGAAAACGTTGTGTGCACCGATGGTGTATTGATGTGCTCAAAAATATTTGTATATGTATTTATGGATTCAAAGTATTGAAAAGGATCAGGATGTCTCATATATTAACAACATGAAACATCAAGGTCCATTTAATGGGGGAAAAACACTTTCATTCAAGCAATTTCATTCACTTCATTTGAGAAGCATAATGGCAAATTGCTAGACCCCAACTAAAACAAATCTAGCCATAACTGAGCTCACCGGCCTCTCCAATCATACCCTTCCACTGTAAATATCATGCATCTCAGCTTTTCTCCAAATTAGAGTCCTGTAAATAAAACCAAGGCGGGGATGTCAAGCGGAAAAAAAAGGGTAGGCCTATTGGTTGTGTTTTTATGGACGTGTGAGCATTACTGTAGCTCTGACTGAGCAGCTCTTGCTGTACAACCCTTAAATGGCGCTTTGTTTACTCAGGAGAAAGAGCAGGATAACTTTCATTACAGCCACGTGAGGGAACACTATTCAGTCCCGTGTGAAATCCCTGTTCCTTGCGTTTGTATTGTTTTGACACTTGTGCCCTACACGTTACCACCGATTCTTCAAAAACAAGCTCTATGAATAACATGTACAATCTATTTATGTACTGTAACACTTTCAGTTGTCTTTGCTCAGCCAGAGAGTGCCTCTATTTAAAGCTGACAACTGTGCTAATCAAATCTGATGAGGTTAGTTGCCATACATTTATGTATAACTACATTAAAGTTAAAAGAGATACTCGCCCTCACTCTGGGTCTGCTCAATCAACATTAATGGCTCTTAAGTGTGCTTTAATAACAACTAATGTGGCAAGAGAGCTCGTGTGTGACACCGAGAGACAGACTCTGGAGCGGATCTGACACTAGTCTGGACCAAGTACAGCAGACGTGTGTCAGAACAAGGACAGAAATGTCTTCTCAGGATCACGGTTTTGATTAAGCTAGATATAGTATTTATTCCTTCGATTTGGTTTCGTAGTACAAATAAAGGATCACTCTATATTTTGCTCAGGCTTATGATTTCTTAGATATCAGCCGAACCCAGCCGAATCTGGTTCAGAACCATAAACATTAAACAGTACCCACCAAATATGACCACATACTGTATCAATATATGCCTGTTTTTCAATTAATTAATAATATGGCAATGTGGCTTAACCTATGTCATTGAGTTTCTGTTTGTTTAATCACAGCAATCATTTTTAGTTCAGAACCTTCGTTTGGGCTATCTTTCATTTTGGATCTGGTTCTTATTTTAGACTTTCTTTTATTTTGGAACTCCAACACCAAATATAAGTCAGATCATTTTTTAGAACCAGACAGTATCTGACAGTTTGAGTCTGGCCTGAAATTGTAAGTGAATCCCCACAGTGAGTATGGTGTATGTGACTTACACCATATATTTGTACCCTTATCATGGCCTCTCTGCTGTCACCCTATGCGACCCCACCACTGAGATGACTCTAATGGAGATGAGCGATGATCACATGATCAGGCCCCTCATGCATAACAGCACCGTCTCCATCTCGCCAATCAGAGTCCCACGCTCAAGAGATCCCCCCTTTTTATTTCACACCCAGAAACCTCCACACAAGCAGCTTATCAGAAAAAACAAAATCATATTTATTTCAGTAATTGCCCTCTGCACTTCATCGGATAATGTGTTTATTGCTCTCTTTTTTTCCTCCTTTTTTTCTTCCTTCTAGATTTTCACCCCTTTTTCCCCTTCTCTGCTCTCCCCTCACATTATCTCTCTTTTCCCCCCCCTGTGAAACTGTTGAGCTGGTAAGAGCGGAGCGAACAGAGATACGTATGCACTCTGGAAAGGTAATTTAAAAGCGAGTTGAGCCATGACAAATAGGGACAGCTGACCTAATTGAATCATTTGAGCTAAGACAGCTCAACTTGGTTATCCCCAGCGCCGTGCCCTGCCACAGCCATATTAGTATGGGAATCACTAGCCATGAAATCACGTCTGCGCTCGCCGGCTGCATGCTTTATGACATGACAGCCAGCAAGGCCTGCTCCTCAGCCGTGCGCACCAAACAAGGGCCTTTTATCACTAACAGGCCAAGGGCCACGAGGATGCTTCACACTGCACTGAGCTTGGGACTCTCCATCAGAGCGCTGTCTATTAGCGTGCCAACTTTACAGTGTTAGAATGACACTACATAGCATCTTTACTGGGTGTAGAGCTATATCTCTTAGTGTTATCTTTTCACATATTTGACCATCAATAAATCAATTTCAATGAATTGGAGGAAGGGCCTTTGTGTGTGTAGTTGTGTGTGCATTAGTGATCATCTATATGCATTTGTGTGTATGTGTGTGTATGTATGTATTTTAGTATTTTAACAAATTTGAAAGATAATGATGCAAAATTCTCAACAATAACATGAAACAGAAACAGAGAGCATTTGCATAAAAATTACAAGTGTATGCATGCGGGTGTGTGTGGGTGTGTGTGCGGTTTCCTTCTGTGTGTATCTATGTGGTGTATACGTGTGTGTATGTGTGAATGCAAAAAAAATTGCAATTCTCTGTTTTAGGAACTGTCACACTTGAGAGGCTGTAATGAGGTGCAATTACGTGGGTTCCCAGCTCATTTCTGGGGACCGTTTGGCAGTAATGTAATAAGGTGCGCATGATGGCATCCGCCATGGCTGTGGAAGTGCGAGCGAGAGCGAGCCGCACAGCAGGGGGTGAGGGCACTGCTGCGCCGCGCCATGCAGCGCCACATGTTCTGAGACCCTACATGTCGCTGGGCCCGCGGAGTCTGCTTCCTCCCAGCGGGCACCATGCCATGGCCAGGAATGCCACCCTACATTATCTATGGAACATCACTGACGCTTCTGGAGACATTCACAGACTTTGCCAAATAGTAGATGGGTTTTGTGATGTGGATGATATGTGAGATGGAGATGAAGGGATAATGTCCATGCAAGGCTGAACAAACACTATGACTACAATACATGCTGTTCACCATTTACTGCTCTTTGCTGTCAGAAGGAAAGGGATTTTCAAATGGAAATGTATGGAGTTGGGAGAGTCAAAATGACAAAAACGAAATCCTGTATTAGAGTGAATGTCATGTACTGCAGTCTGAAAGAGGAGTTAGCATTCAAGAGAAGCACAAAGAGCTCTTTTTCCTGAATCAATTTTGTTAAAAAAAAAATACACATTTTTTTAAAAAAATCTTGTAAATTGAGGGAAGGATTTACACTGAACTAAGATTTAACTTGAAGATGGACATAATCAGCTATCGTTAGTAAATATTGAACTAACAGAATTGAGAGTGTCTACTTAGGCGTACCATTTACCACGCTTCCTTGCCAAAACATTACAGTGCACACACAGTGCACCACTATGGCCAGCATGCACACATACTGTATACTCACTCAGGAATGCTCACCTATACTGCATGTATTACATACAAGTAAGAGGCCAAGCAGAGTGAGTGGCTTTTAGACAGGGCTAGACAGTGGGGCGCTGACAGAGGACACAAAGAACTAACGTTATCCAAGCATGAGCGAGCGTCACGAGTGTAATCTCCACTGCCTGTCTGCAGCAGACCGGGGTCAGGCAATTTAATGTAGCCGCACGCAGGATACTGTGCAATGTTCAGGGCCATTTGCTCCCAACGCTCTCCAAAGAGCGCAGGATGAGTGACCCCAATGAGACGCCTGTTTTAACTGGGGTGGCAGAGAATGATGCTCCACTAAGTAACCCCACCCTAAAAAAACTCACCCTCCCCGCCTCTCTCCCTAAAAACCTACACAGAGAGGCAGGGGGACCCCATCAATGAGACCCACCCCAGGAACTCTTCACTGAGCAACACACACACACACACACACATGTGCAAACACACACAGCCCTCTGGCCCTAGCCACTCTCAAGGAAAAAGAAATGACACTAGCCATTACAGTGGGGCTTTAAAATGACAGGTCTATTCCAGGTCTAAGGGAGGTCAGATAAGAGAAGCGGGCTGACAATCGTCTGGAGAGATGGAATTACCTACGTCCTGACTAAGCAGCCTGGGCTGTCTGGCTGCCCCTGTAGCTCAGTCTTACTCTCATCCTCTCTCTCTCCCTCTCTATCTCTCTTTTCTTCTCTCACTCCATCTCCCTCTCTCTTCTTCCCCCTCTCTATCTATCTCTTCTCTTACTCTATCTCTCTCTCCCTCTATCTCTCTCTTCTTCTCTTACTCCATCTCTCTCTCCCTCTATCTCTCTCTTCTTCTCTCACTCCATCTCTCTCTATCTCTCTCTTCTTCTCTCACTCCATCTCTCTCTATCTCTCTCTTCTTCTCTCACTCCATCTCTCTCTCTCCCTCTCTCTCTCTCTCTCTCTCCTCTCTCTCTCTCTCTCTCTCTCTCTCTCTCTCTCTCTCTCCCTCCCCTGGGACTCTTTGGTGGTGCATGTTCTGCGGTTGTTTACACATCATTAATGGGATCCTCCTGAGCGTTGCCTCAGAAATGTGGACGCAGGTCCAGGACGGAAAACTAGACAGTCCTGCTCAAGCATGAGGGAGCGCTGTAACATTTCATTATTTTTTTTAAAATGACCCACGACAGTGAGACAAAGGGACAGTCAGGGCTTGGCAGAAGTGCCACCACAGGTTTGGGTCCTGCTCGCAGAAGACCGCTTCTTGTCCCCAATCACACCAGGTCACAGGGCAATTAAGGAGATGGTGCCCGGGCTGGTAGATCCTTTTGAAGCCTGTCACCGGTGAGCTGGAGGATTTGAGAAATGGACAAATGTTGTTAAAAAAATAAGGCAGTTATACTAGATGATGCCAAAATATATCTTGTATCATATATTTATTCATTGAAAATGAATTTATTTGTGGCGTTACATGTCACTGCCATGTGTGTAAGATCAACTGCATATTGCTTTGGAAAGATATCTACTGTACAACTGTTCTTTCAAGGCCATAGTCATGATGTCAACATTGGGGGGGACCAAATCTGTGGTGGGGTCTGAGGGCCATGCAAAAAATATTATCAAAAATCACAAACAAGTCGTTACGACGTTTTTTTCCAACTTCGCCACATTTGATTTCTACGTTTTGCCTGCATGGATGCGTGATTGAGTTTGCATCTAAATAATATGCAAGATGCAACAACCATTTCTAAGAGGCCTATAAACAGGGTAATTCCTGGCATTAGTAGTAGCATATGAATGCATGAATGCAAGATTTATGTTGTAATGACACAGGCTTGCAAAGAAATGAATGACACAGGCTTGCACAAATTCATCATTTAAAATTCAAAGTTCCCTTTGAGTCTGATCGGCTCCAAAAATGTATGGGATTTCCTTAGCCTGTGCTACACCTTTCCAACAAGTTTTGTGAGAATTGTGAGCTTTTGCTGTTCTTTACATCCATCCACTAATACAACAGAATGCCAAGGAAGATCATTTCCCATTAGTTATTCCTAAAATACTTTAAACCACACATCCAGCAATCAAACCAAACTATATAATATAATATATATATATATATATATATATATATATATATATATATATATATATATATGTATATGCAATGCAAAGAATAATGTTATGTTTAACATGATTTACATAAATAATTTCCATTTTTTTCTCCCAAAACAAGGAAATTCTCCATATGCTTTTTTGCACATTACTGTAAATGCCCAGTGCAGGAGATGAAGCAGAAAAAAGGCATTGTTCCAAACATGACTCTCTCCTGAACAAATCTGAGGTAAGTATCTGTTGTGAGGTTTTAAGCTTCTTTACTCTTTAAACATCTTTTCAGCATGAGGCAGAGGAAAAGAGAGAAAGGAAGTCTGGCGAGCGACAGCCAGCGCTTAGACAACAGTGGTAATGAAGCATTGGCAGAAAGTGATAATTATTTTAATTAATGATAATGGTTTTAATGATTCAACATTTTGGCTAATTGATTATGATTGATTGCACGTTACTAAACAAGGAAAGTGAACTAGGGAGGTAATCAGCGAGATGACAGCACGGGTCAGCTCTGCAGCGTGACAGGACATACAGCACACATGCAAATCAGCTCCACAGAGAGAGGGAGAAAGGGGGGAGAAACACAGCAATAGACAGATGGAGAGAGAGAAAGACAGAAGGGGGAAGAAGACAAGGAGAAGAAGAGAGAGAGAATGAGAGACAGAAGGAGAGAAAGAAAGAAAGAAAGAAAGAAAGGTAGAGAAAGAGATTGAGTGAGAGACATGAGCTCAGGGACATCAAACTGCAGGCTGATCAGACTGTCATGCCTGATCAGCATTCCTCAATGCACTCTCCTGGCCACCACCAACCAAAATACATATATATACTGTATATCTGCTTGTTTTGACCCAAATGTTTACATAATCTGAAAAAGTATATTTAACAGCTGTACATTAATATGTTCCAGAAAACCCAACACACACATTCCCCAAACTACCTCTGAACAAATCCGTTCAAATCTGTTCAGAACTTTACAGCTCGCTCGTTACAGACCCCCATTATTTTTGGAGCGCTTTTGATATCCTGACTCTTTGTTTTTGCTATCTCCAAATTTGTTGCCTGATTTACAACCTCTTAGATATCAGGCATTTCAACAGCCTCCTGAAGTGTCATCTGCCCATAGTGAGTAGTTGTGGGCTCTTGAGGGAAATGGCGAGGGTCCGCGTCCGTCCACGTGTGGAGAGAGCTTTAGAGAGTCCTTTTCCTCTTCCGGGGGACACACTTTTAAAGACTCTTCTCCCGGGTGTCCATGTCAACACACCCCCCCCCCCACCTAAGGAGACACTTAGCGTTGGTTTGAGTCACAGAGGAGCAGTGCCAAAGCCCTTACCCCGCCCAGCATAGCCGTACCAGGTGGGTAATTGTGTTGCCCACCCCTGGCACAGCGACGCCCTGACCTGGTGTGTTTGTGTGTGTGCCCCATCTCTGAGAGGATACTTACCGAGGAGAGAGAGCGAGATCTGGCAGACTGGCACAGCCACAATGGAGCAGCACAGCCCCCATAACCAGCGACAAGCAAATGCAAATAGGCCTCCCTTATTTCACTTTGGAGAGACAGTCAGAGTGGAGAGCCTGGTGCCCTTTACCCAGCCATCTACTCCGTAACCCCCACACACACACACACACACACACACACACACACACACACACACACACACACACACGCACACACGCACACTGCCCCCCATCCCCATCCTGAACTCCCACTTCTCAGAGGTGGCACTTCTCCCTCTCAGTAGATTGACTGGGTTAGGCATTAATTAATGAAATGTATGATAATGTGATTTCTTTAATAGAATGACATAGTCTAATGGTGTTGTGTGATTATGATTAATATAGTACTTTATAACACGGGAACCCCTGCCAAAGGGGCTGAGCGAGGTTCCGGTTTCCCTCTCTGAATTCCAGAAAAGCCTTGATGGATTTCAGCGGCGCCGGCGGCAGGAGTGGTGCCTCGGAGCTGGGGCTGGGTATGGAAGCGAGCGTTAGCGCTTCAACTGCTGCCTGATGGTGGGCTCTCAGATGCATCGCACTCCCCAGGAACAGGGTGTTATTGGTTTAAACGCTGCAAATCCCTCTGCTAAAACTCCATTGGCTCACAGTTCTTAGAATGTGGATTTTAGAATTAGAATTAGTCCAACATTCTCATTTACCCCGCCAAAATAAATGTAATTTGAAGGATAGCAGCACAAAAATATCTATCTGGGTGAAAAACAGGACTTTTCTGCACAGCAGCATTTGTCCCTTTGATACCTTGTGAATTTGATAATTAATACCGTAATTCAACTGCAGCCACTCTGCGAGCACTGTAATGAAAACTGATGTACCTACTTAGTGCGTTCACAGCAGCACAGGTGGGCCCGAATTAATGTGCAAATAGAGCTAAATTGCCTGCATTTAGTGTTTTCGTCAACGCCATTCAGTTTGGGGAAAATATCCGTAATTAATTCTGATATAACAAAGTCATAAATTTAAGGTTAAATACCTAGCATTTACTTCCAGACGACGAAACACGCAGGATCCAAGAATCCCAGATGGGACCAAACACAACTTCCTGGTCTGATGATGCTACAGAGCTTTTAGCTTCTTTAATCCACTACTACCTAAACAGTTTTTAAGCTTTTCCTTTAACACCAATGAACTGTGCTTTGTGTTTTTAGGTGTGCTTAAATGAACACAATTAAATATTACATGGACACATTATCCTGGTAACGTGCTGAGCGCTCAGTCTATTCCATTTTTTTCTGGTAATTTGGGAATGTGTAAATTAAAGACTATTCAAACAGGATCTTAGTTTTCCATGGTAAGTTATGCATTAATGTGTAAATCAAAAAAATTCCAGTCAGCATGGGTTTTGTTTTTTGTTGTTGTGAGCGAGAAACTGAGGAGTTTCACTTCCATTTAATGAAAATAATGTCTGAAACCGACCCCCAGACAAATCATAGAAATAATCACACATTTATGAATATTTAATATCATAGTCATGGCAAATAAGGCAAGTAATTAGCAGTTTCCATAAATTTGCAAATTGTTATTTTATGTTAATGAAAGATCTTCAGTTAGACCCATGAATAATTTATGAGTCAACAAAAAGTTGAAGAGAAGGAAACAGGGACGAGAGAAGACACAAACTAGTCTGTCACCAGAGAGCTTGATCAATTCACATTTAACCATCATACCGTCTACACACACACATACTCCCAGGGCATCACTCATGGCCCTTGTTAAATGAAAACACACACACACACACACTTCCTGGCACCAGATTTGTCCTTCAGGGACATTGTCCTCCAGCTAAATTTATATGTGAAACATCAAGCTCAATATCTCAAAGTCAGTTCCACAATTCATGTTTTTTAGAGTAATCCTGACATCATTATCGTCACATGTGATGTGTATGTGAGTATGCTTGCTGGTACTACTAACACAGTGAAGACTAGTTGGTGTACTAAGGGGCCCCCATGTCTATGCTGGGTTAGAGGTGCTTTGAGAACAACTGAGATGGTCCCACTGTGCACTAAACTGACATTTATTCTAATTACCCACAGATACGCCTCACCTCAGCAGAAGAGATAATTTATCTCTAAATGTGGGACATTACCAAAAAGAGCTGGGCCATCTGACAGTGCAGGAATGGGGGTGTGACGAGACGAGCTGGGGTGAGGCGAGGCGAGGCGAGGAGCGTAGCTGAGCGGCGATCTGGAGGTGCTGAAGAGGAGCTGGGAGCAGGGGTTAATGTGAACGCGGAGGCGCGGGAGGCAGCCAGTCAGAAAACAAGAGGAAAACAAATCTGTGATCTGGAAAGTTCTTAAGCACCCACTCAGGGGGGATTAATGGGGAGTGCGCGTCTGTGAAATTACGTGCCCTTTGAGTCAGGAAAATGGTCCTAGTGGTGCATGACCTTGAAATGAGGTGAAACAAACTTCACCTGATCCACAATTAACAATGTTACATGGGTGAGTGTGTGTGTGTGTGTGGCTGTGTGACTGTGGCGTCATCAGTATGGAGGCAGAGAAAAATGGCAATGCTGTCTGGCAAATTAGCTGTGAAGAGAAATATGAAAAGATGGAGAGAAAGAGAGGCAGAAAGAGAGAGAAGTGAGCAGCCAAGTGAAAAACACAAACTCCACGAGGATGCAGAAGAAGACTATGATGAATATGATGGAATAGATGTGTCCTCTTTTCATAAATACTTTGCCAGATGACGGTTACAGCCGCACCCTTGCGCTGTAGACACAACATAGGCTACTGTAAGGCCATGCATGATTAAAAGGCATTACGGACAAGGAGCACTTGTTTCGCGACGCCGATCTTTGTGTGCCTTTGTTGTCTGGTGGGCCGCCTCCATCTTTGTGTAATTCTCCGTCTGATGAAATGTGTTTAAAGAGATGAATTGGGATCGGAGAAGCCATCCTGACATGATTATGAAGGATTCATCAGGAGCCATCTGCCATCGTTATGAGAGGGGGGGGTGGGGTGTGGGGGTGTGGGGGGGTTAGCCGAGAGAGAGCAGGGAGACAGCAGACCTTCTGTTCAAGCTGCTCTGTCACTAGCATACAATAGACCAACCCAGAGCACACACAGAATCAGCATGCTGCCCGCCTGCCTGTTTCCTCTGTCTGCCTCACAAAGAGATGCCTTGCTGGGTCAGAACAAGCCTACTTTGGGTAATATATAGGTTCCTGATGTTTCACCTTTAAAATCAGATGCCGGATTTGGGCCGGATCTGGGCTGATACTGAGCCAGACTTGACTGTTTGCTGGGATCACGGGGGTATAAATTGAACATTATACGTCATGTTCACACTCCAGTTGGAGAAATGCGGATGCCAGATGGGTCCCATTGCTCATCACAAACGTCCAGTCGCTGTCCAAATCAGATAAGGCCACAGCGTTCCCTCTGCTGCCAACGGCTAGTATGTGGGAAAAAAAATATAATATATTAACGTTGTTTACCTCCGATTCCTTCTGCAACATCATGGCAAACATTCAAAGTGCATGAGTGATAAGATCCAGTTTGAACATGGATAAAGCCATCTTATAAAGGAATTATTGTGTCAGGGCAAATGCTGATCAGCAAGTCGGATCAAGGAGGTGGTCAAAATATGCTATTGATTCATCTGACAAGATCATTGTGTAGAGGATCACAATTTAATATTCAGAACAGAATAAATAAACATGTGAAAATAACTATCGACCTTCTTCCATCATTCTGTATACCATTCTATGTATAATCCCAAAATACTCTTAACCTATAAGAATGTAGACTATGCGTCACACTATTTGAAGGGTAATCAAGACTACGGATAATCATTTTTCATACAGTTGGATATAATGAGATGAGAACATCAACAACACATTATGGCATTGTGATACACATTTAAAACCTGTGTTTACTACTGTGTGTAGAATGCCTGGCGGAAGTCTCTACGGCGTAGAAGAGTTACTGGCCTGCACTCAGAGCAACAGATGGCCTGTAAGCCTGAGAACAGATTCAGGTGATCCAAATCAGGTGCTGATCCATAATAACACTTCTATACTATTACATCAATGGATTCTGTTCTTCAGATTTAAGTGATCAGTGGTCAGACTCTGGTGGTCAAACTCAGTTACTGGTCTATAATGATATACTATTTCTGTTAGGGCTGGCTACCTCACAATACTATACATATCACAATGCAGAGGCCACCATACAATTTGTATTGCAATATATATTGACTATGAATAATGACCATGTCCTAAACATAATTCTCTCTATTAGCCATTCTTTACATTTCTGTATATTCTGTATGTTTAAAAAGCAGGCTCACAGAGATCTTAAAATAAATATGAATAATTCTGTTTCTAATCCAAGAGTGATTAACTTTAACTTTTCAACTTAAAATTACCTTTTCTGTTGTCTCTTATTTTTTTAGCTATTTTGATGCTGTATCAATACAGCTGAATCTGTATCAATACATGTATCAGTAAAGAATATGCCATGATATACTATATAGTGATATCGAGTTTTAACCAATCTAGACTGATTGATTAGTGTACCCTGACGACCAGGGGTGTAGTGGTAAAATAAGAGGTGGGTAAACTATGAAATCTGTGATCATGGTAAGGTTGACTGTGCCATGCGGTAGCCTATCGGATTTTTAAAAAAGGCATTCGGAACATGAACGTGATGATGGTGGAGGTTATTGTCCAATGTTTATAACTATACCAGTGGTATTAAATGGTTCATTGAGTGTTGATGAGTGTACATATTGTGAATGTGGATAATACAGTGTGATTTTTGAATGGTAAAAGTTGCAATTGGTGAATAAACTGTGAACTGTGAACTGAATAAACTGCCTCCCACTACAACTCCTGCTGATGACTACAGGTATGTAGTCATACTGAAATTATCTCAAAGAATGAGTAGAAGAATTTTGCAAAATCAGTTAATCAGAATCAGGTACTGGTCTCTAATAACACTTCTTGATCATGGTAAGGTTGACTGTGCCATCGCGGTAGCCCTATCGGATTTTAAAAAGGCATTCGAACATGAACGTGATGATGGTGGAGGTTATTGTCCAATGTTTATAACTATACCAGTGGTATTAAATGGTTCATTGAGTGTTGATGAGTGTACATATTGTGAATGTGGATAATACAGTGTGATTTTTGAATGGTAAAAGTTGCAATTGGTGAATAAACTGTGAACTGTGAACTGAATAAACTGCCTCCACTACAACCCTGCTGATGACTACAGGTATGTAGTCATACTGAAATTATCTCAAAGAATGAGTAGAAGAATTTTGCAAAATCAGTTAATCAGAATCAGGTACTGGTCTCTAATAACACTTCTTATCTATATTATTAGAGATCAACGGACTCAGGTGACCAGACTTAGGTGATAGTGGAAGATAACTGACTATAGATGTGATTGAGAGCAACAGTGGACTTATGAGCCTCAGGTCAGACTGGTGGGGTACAAAAACACACACACACACACACACACACACACACACACACACACACACACACACACACACACACACACACACACACACACACGCGCACACACACGCACGCACGCCGCACACACACACGCACACACACACACACACCACACACACGCACACACACACACACTTCAAATCATTGGGGAGTCATAATGAGCTGCGGTCAGAATTATGATCAGCTCCTGTGCTCACGCATTTCATCAGCACTATGCCAGGAAAGGTGAGGGGATGGAGGGACCAGAACACAATTGATACTAGAGTTAAACTGGCTCCAATCTGGTTCTGAACTGGTTCTGATACAGCTCTGATCTGGTTCTGATCTGGGTACAGAGGGCTCCAGTTACACCAGAGACATACAACTCAGACACATTTGTGATACAATTGTGGTGAAAATTGTGACACAATTGTTGTAGTAAGAGTGTACAAACTGACAGCATTAGACAGGGGTCCACTGGGGTGCTACAGTGGTAATAGAGTTCCGTAGGACAATTCAATTCCCAATGGAAACATAATGGGTAGGCTACATCTTACCTCACAGATTTGATGCCATCCAACCATACCTATGGGTAATGGAGTTGTTCTCAGTCTCTATAAAGGTTCTGCGTAGATAGACATAGCTAGTGTGAGTCCCCAGGGCAGTTTCAAACCCCCGAGTTATGCCTACTCTGGAGAAACAAAAGGAACAAGAGATTCAGTAAACTACAGCCTGCAATTATTGGTGCTCCATTTGGCTGCAGCTACAGTGCATATGGGTTAGTGTGGTGGAGTCATTACCATCATTTCCTCCCGGCCTCCAGAGATGGAGTGCTTCATGACACGTACTTCCATCCAGCTAGCAGGAGAGGGTGACCTTCGCTCATCCAGGGGATTGACCTCCCATATAAAGAGAGACATTACACCACATTATACAACAACACACCAACCTATCAGCACCCCAACGAGATAAAGAAAAATGTTTCAATTAAATCGTAAGCTATAGCTTCCTCCCTGCCAAAGACTGATTGTATCCTGCAGACCGGTGATCTGGCCACTTTCGCACCCTCAAAAGTTATTTGACATAAATTACAGGTGTCACATCATTTTCCCAGCACACTGAATGTAATTTACGGCTGATCCCATTGACTGGGAGTTGAACCTCGAATAAAATCGTCAAACTGCCCGCACAATGAGATGCACTTTTCTCTCCTCTTATCGACCGGCAATCAGTTCCTCCTTCCCTCACACTCAGATTAACAATGCAAATAGTCACAGCGATACGGACGACACATTTATTCGCAAATATGCAACTTGGCGGGTATCTCCAGGAAACAGAGAGGCGTGGAGGTATGGAATACATTATCTGTGGAGAAGAAAGTAGAGGACATGGAAACATGGAATTTATCTGGAAATTATTCAACAGATTCAAAAGGTTTTATTGCTGAATTAAAGCAGAGGAATAGCTGATTTGTGTGGTCTGGTCGTTGGGAGGGACACACTGGCACATCATGAGTATGCAGATCTGTGTAAAGATCTCATGTAATCTGAGGACTATCCAGCCTCTGAAGGTCCCTGGATGGCAGTGATTTTATGAGCAGCCATATCTTAAATCCTAACCGGTGGACTGTGTGCAGTGAATCATGACTAAAACATGTAGACAATGTGCTTACAACAACATGGGTTTATCCACAACACTAACTTCTCAAGTCATTGAAGTTTGGCTGCTCTGCCCATGTTAGCTTTAATGCCACTACCACAGCTTATGCTGTCTGATGTGTTGTTGGGTTGTGTGTAATGCACTCAGTCTTTCCAAGTATGTGTAATTAAAATTAAAAAAAAGTTGCTCATAAAAATCAACTAGAAATAATAGAAACTTCACTGTAGTATCTAGATAATGTTCTCTGTAATGTTCCTCATATCCATATTATATCCAGAATATGTATTAAAGATATAGTGCTCAGCAGACAGAGTCAAAACTCTGACACTGATATTAGATATAGATAGTACTAAATAATGGTTCTCACTGATTTTCTAGCCATCCGGCTCTCTCCCCAGACGAAAACACAGACTAATCAAACACTATTATAGCTAAACAATGTGCAGTGGTTCAGTTAAGCATGACACTCAATAGCACTGACTACTATCTATTTAGGTATCTCCTTTTATCTGCCATCAGGCATGAACAAATCCTACTCCTGATAACAGTGAATGACTCTGAAAACTCTTCAAGTACCTAATAGAATCAATCAAATCTTAAAAACGTGTTCAGATATGATGAAGTACAACTAGAAATGAAACTGAGATAAACTTATATAAGCATCTGATACTAACAGTTGCATGTACAACAGGCTGTAAATTGTAGATAATGATGCTAAACTAACAAAGGCTAATTCAGCATCAAGAGTATGGAAATCCCCATGTTTAAAGACGCCCACAAATAACCGACAAGTACTCAGTGAGGCGCTCAGAGAGTAGGGGAGTGTTATCAAATATCACAGTAGCTTTCACAACTCATCACTCAGTTTTAGAAATCTTAAGTGTCCTAAAATCTCCAGTAATCCCAATACGTCACACAGAGATTAAATCATTTGTGCAGAAAAAGAGATATGCTCCCCAAGTAATTTAAGTCTCACAGTATTTAAGGACTTGTTTCTGAAGCGAGCACTCAAACCTAAGTTACTTTCCTGAAAAGCACATTGTGCTAGTGAACTGTGCTTTCTTAGATCTTACACACTGACTCTATGTGCTTGGATATTGGCTAAATACACATGTGGTTCATGGCTGACTCACACCCCCTAGAGGAGAAACAATATATGTGTAATACATGGGAAATCATTCAGGGTGATGCCCAGGGAGACACAAGTCATCAAACTGTAACTGTGCTTATAAAAGTAACAAAATTGTAAGCTACGTTGCTGCATTGATCTAAAAGTGGACATGTAGTATATTACAGCACATAAGACAATCGAGTGAACCTTTCAGTGCACCTTGAGGGGGTGGATCCTCTCTGAAATACATATTTTTAATATAGTTGGACATGGTTCATGGAGAATAGATATAATATATATTATATATATATATATATTTTGCAAGACTATATAATCTACTGCAAGACTGTCGTGTAGATGTGTCAAGTACCCAGTTAAAACCTCTCCCTATTGTGTACTGCTACATTTTGACACTGTGACAGATGTGCTGTTGTACTGAAAATTTTACATTTTATGCTGCAATAAGCATTTCTTCATTTCTTCACCTCCTGAAATGAGGTCAATTATGAACAAACAAACAAACAAACAAACCAATCCAAGCTGACCTGTGCGAAAACACGGAGCGAATCGCGTCGAAATTGTGCTTACTCGCCTTTTCTCCTCTGCTCTACTCTCTCGTCCTCTTCCGCAAGATGACATGCCTGGGCCGTGCAGTCACCACGCCGTACCGCATCGCTGTGACGTGTGTGTGTGTGTGTGTGTGCGGAGGCCGGGCGTGTGCTTGCAAACGGTGGTGACAGCGGTCGCTGCTGTTGCTGGCAGACCCATCAGCAGATGCCCCAGCGATCGACCGCGGCTGTTGCCACTGCTGCTGCCACCCCTCTCGGCTCCAGGCTCCGCAGCTGGCCTCCTGTGAGTCGCAGCAGCTCTCGCACAAGTCTAAGATCCAGCAGTGTCTGGAGGCGAGGGGGAGGGGAGGGTGGAGGAGGAGGAGCACAGTGTGGTGGGGTGGTAGAGGGTGAGAGGAGGCACCCTAGGGCTGTTCATACTTTCGGTCATATGGAAAACAGATTCTCTGCCTCTCCCTCCATCACTTGCATGCACACTTTGTATGCACACGGATGCAAAAATCACTCCCCTCTTGCTTTTAACTCTGCGGGTTGCCATGGTGTTCTGGGTTGCCAGATGCCAGTGTCCCCGAGCCAAGCATTTGGGTCCTGATGTGGCAACGAGGCGGAGCAGAGCAGAGGGAAGGAGGGAGAAGGGGTTGCAGGCCGACCGCCTGGTGCCACCCAACAGGCAGAACCAGTCAGCAGCACCCAGCAGCACCAGAGTCAAGCAGGCCCAACCCAAACACCCCGTCCAGCCGAGCAGAGACTCTACCGCCTCCAGGGAATTCCAGTTCAAAAGTCCCTCCACACATATCCCCTGGTGAGACCTCATCCATCTGTACTGAGTGATGACATTTCTGAAGAGGGATATACTCAAGACACTTGTCTCGGGATGAAAAGCCTCTACTGTAACATTTGATGAAAAGGAAAAAAGTGAGAATGTTTTGTAGTTGCATCTATTGAAGTTCAGCTTAGTTTCATTGATGATGTAAACCCATTTCAAATTTAGGCAACATTTCCAGGCAACAGCCTTTTGTTGGTCTGAGTAACGTAGTAATGTACCGAATCAATCTTTAAAACAAAGACATTTAAATAAATCATGTCAAACTGTTTCTTTCCATTTAGCTTTATTTTAATAACTTGTCATTATTGTGAACAGGCAACAGTTGTTTGTGACCTGAAATACTTCACATAGCAGATATACACTGTACACGAGAAGCTAGTTAACTATGGAGGTTTTGCTACCCTTTCTTGTTCTGCCTTCCTACTGAACAATGAAAATTGAATGTTAATCAAAAAGCAAAGAAAAGAAAAAAATCAAATCAAGAGGAAATGTTCAAGTAAGGATGACAACAGTACAAGAGGTGTAACAAAAAAAAAAAAATCTACTGTACATTATTTAACTTATGAAGTGAACTTGAATCCTCTAGTTAAATATAATACTGAAGGATTACATGTTGTTGATCGTAGGCAACATTTTGGAAGGATGGTGACGTGCAAAAATTACCTCTGTCAAATAATCCATATCAGTCAACATAACGTGGCATCTCAACTAGGATCACTCACGACTTCATGGAACTAGGTTGGTCTTCCTTATATTAAAATGTACTTAATTCCCATTCTCTCTCTTTAAAAAAGAAACATAGAAAAGAGAAAAAGAGGTGTGAAAAAAGGCAAGGCAAATCTTCATTATCACTTCTATGTCAGTTTGTCTTGAAATCCTCTTTTAGCTTCAAACTCCTTTGGTGGTAGAGTGGGTGAACAGTGTGTTAGCCATTCTAGTTACCAAAGCAATCTCTAGGGTGAATTGTGGGAGAGTGGCAAACATTTGATAGAAATGGTCTCGTGACCGTGTCAAAGAAGGAAGTCTAATGATTAGAGATGAGTGAGTGACAGTTTTCCTCGATCTACAACCTTTATATGAACACGGAAAGTATGTGAACCCCTGATTTTTGTTTGTTTTCTGCACTTGTGAAAAAGCAGCTCAGATATGCATGTGCGGTCACTCAATGGGCAAAAACCAATATGGACACGGTTGGTCGGGAATGAGCCAATAGAAAAAAAGGTTGGGGGCGGGACTGTCCAGCCGAGGTGTGCATGTAGTGGAGCAGGCACCAGAAAGAGCCGGTAGTGGCAATGCAAGCGACAGTAGCAATGCTGCTGAAAGGCTCTGAACGTGGACCTGTTTCTTTTTTACTTTTCTTTGTGGGGTGAACAGCCAAAAGGTGAAAATCTGAAGTTGTTAGTGTTTTTATCATCATAACTACAGGGGGTTAGGCAATCATAGCAGTGACTAGCCCATTTGGTTAAGTAGTGTCGAGGCTATTTATATATATATTTACACATCTACAGGTTTTGCGTATACTACAATGCTTGGCACACGGCATTACAGTAGAAGAAGTGTCGCAGAGTAGCTTAGGTTGTCCCCATTTCCCTTTTCGGAGTGAAGCAAGCGAGGTATTTAATGTCTGCTCCACAACAACCCAAGTCGTCGCCTCTGCTGGTGTCTACAAAACTTCCAATAAGGAAGGAGACCTGCTAAGATTAAGAGGCTCACAAACAAGGAAGAGTGGATCCCGTGAATTCAAAGGGAACAAATGATAACCAAAGATTATGTATATTTGTTTGTTTGCTTACTTTTTTCCCCAGAAGATTTCAAAAAATGTCAGTGAAAAAAAAAGAGAAAAATCTTAAAACAAGATATAAATATAAGGACAAGCAGGAGTAGCATAAAAGAGAGAAAAAAAAAAGCTCACACACGCATGAAAGGATAAACATTGTGAAGAACAATGGCAAACAAAGGAAAAAAAAGGCATAAAAAATTACAGCATGCTTTGAAGAGGCCTAAACGGCAGGGGGAAAGTAATATTCATTATCAAATAATCCCTAGAAAAGAAGAGGGAAGTTTAAGATAGACAGTAAAAGATCCGAGGGTAGAAGAAAAAATTAGAGCACTTGAGAAAAAAAAAGGGTGGCATATTTCCACCGTCACCTGTCCATGCCAGAGCAGACCTGCAGACATGCGGTCAGTCCAACTACTAGAACACACTCGCAAATGCCATGGGCAACCATGCATTAGGTGTGGGCAGGATGGACCCATCAAAAGGGAGAGTGCAGGGGGGTGGGGGGTTTAAAACCGTTGAAAAATGACTTAAAAATTAAAGAACAAAAACAGGAAGTGATGTCAGAGGGTTAAGGTGAGAAGCCTATTGTGAGCGTGGTATCCGTCCCCTTTATGGCTTCAGTGGTGAGTTGACTAAGTGTGCAGAGCTAGTGAGGTCATCATCTGGAGGGTCACTGGGAGCAGACGCTCTCTGCTGCTGCTGCTGTTGCTGTTGCTGTTGTTTGTAACTGTTTTATACACAGTTGTGGTTATTGCAAAAATAAAATTGCACTTGGCAGTCCGGCACCCCCTGGAGGGCAGGTGTGGGTGTGCAGGGCAAAAGGTGAGGAGAGGTGAGGATGGGACAGGAGGGGTGGGGATGAGAGGGGGAAGGGGGACAGGGAGGAAGGGGTGTGGGCTGAGTTGGGGGTGTTTAAAGCGCAGGTCACCAGTAGAAGGAGCGTGACAGGAAGTTGGCGGCCGTGCTGAGCCAGCCTGCACCGTCCTGCATGGAGCCAAGGCGAGACACGGCCTTGTGCGGCTCCTGTGATGGGCTCTCGTCCTCGGGCAGATAGTCCGGCAGGTCCAGGTTCTGCTCCACCACCACATCCGAATCCTCCTCCAGCGGAACCATCCTCTGGGTGGAGGAAAGGACGAGAGAGAGAGAGAGAGAGAGAGAGAGAGAGAGAGAGAGAGAGAGAGAGAGAGAGAGAGAGAGAGAGAGAGAGAGAGAGAGAGAGAGAGAGAGAGAGAGAGAGAAAATTGGAGGGGGTGAAGAGATCCTCACACAAAAAGCAAGGCAACACCTGAAGCTAGCTCTGTTATAACATCACCACTCTACCAAATTAAGCAATATTAAACCAAGTATCAGGAGGACTTTTCTAAACGTATAGATAAGACATGTACAGTGCAACCGAAAGTTTCCACTTTATACCGACTCCAATGTAAAGAATGATCAACCCGTCTCTCTTCACTTAGGATAGAGTGAATCAGAGAGAAGCCACTGGGTGTCCTACCCAGTGATGGTTGGTGAGGCTGGAAAGGTCCTTATTTACATGTTGTGGCTGGGTGACACTTTACCTCAACGCTCACAAATGTGACCTGACAAGTCAGCCTTGGTTAATAAAAATATACAAAACAAAAGATGCAAACCTGCAACACTTTCTCTACAGAGTAGACTATTGCACAGTACACAACTGTACAACACATATTCCCCACACAACACATGAGACCTGAACATTACAAACGACATTACAGAAGTAAAGCCACATTCCCACTTGTACAACATAGTGTTTTCATGCTTTGGAAACCTCTCACCTCTTATATGACAATCAAGTCTGCCACCTGCTGGTGAAAGAAGGAACTACATGACCTTAGAGGGGGGACACTGATGAATAGTTACTGATGGCCATTTCAGGCCATAGCTTTACACCTTGAGGTAGCAAACGCCCTTCAAGCCTCACCAGGGAGGACAGGCTTCTTAATTAACATACTGGCTCTTCGTACCAATGTCTGTGTGTGTGTGTGTGTGTGTGTGTGTGTGTGTGTGTGTGTGTGTGTGTGTGTGTAAGCAGATCTAAGCCCTGACAGTGGTGGATGCTGATCTACTGCTCCAGGGTCAAAGGAGAGGAGGATCATGGGAGTGGTCAAATGACTGGGTGAGCGAGTGAGAGACCCAGTGAGTAACTTGTGTGAAGGGTGGAAGCCAAGTGTATGTGTGTGCGCTTCCGAGTTAGTGTTTGCATGTGTGTGTGTGTGTGTGTGGTGTCTGTGTGAGTCATTGTGTGTGTGTGTGTGCGCATGTCTGTGTATGTCTGTGTGTGTGTGCGTGTTTATTAATCAGTGAGTGTTTGTGTGTGTGTGTGTGTGTGTGTGTGTGTGTGTGTGTGCGCGCGCATGTTGGGAAGCTAGTTGCGGCTCCAGGGGCTGACGGGCAGCATTACCAGCCCCCACACGTCAGGCTGAATCACCCTCGCCCCACTTTCAGCCCCCACTGCCAGACAGACACCACCGCCAGCACTGGAGCCCGGCTTCCTCACATCACCTCACAGTAGCAGATCCACTGTGCTCACTCACACACACACACACACACACACACACACAGGAGGGGCCAAACATACGGATCTATAATCATTACTGAAACCGAACTGAAGCAATTAAACAAAGAATTGCTGACCTAGTATTAAAAGCTCTTGAAGCCAAAGGGGGAAGACATCGAAATTTGACATCCAAAAACCAATCAATCACACAAACGCACATCCATATACATCCATTTCCAAAGCAATACACGGACCACTAGACCACTAGATTTAGATAACACAACCTCATACATTCATAGACCTACAGCCCTGGACAAGAATCTCAATGTAGAGCATGCAGCGTTACTATTGGGCCACCTTAACCTGAGGAACATTTGACCACTGGCTACTTGCACATTGAGGTCACTGTCCCAAGTACTCAGAAAATGAGACTCACCTCAGCTCCGTCCTCTCCCTTCACTACCTGGTGGGCCTTCATCACTTTGGTTGAACTTATGGCTGTTCCGAGGGCCTAGAGAGAGAGAGAGAAAGAAAAGAAAAGAAAAGGAGAGAGAGAGAGAGAGAGAGAGAGAGAGAGAGAGAGAGAGAGAGAGAGAGAGAGAGAGAGAGAGAGAGAGTCAGGGTGAGAACTACAAACTCCTACAGCTACCATTTCACAGCACACAGTATCAACACAGTACATTACACTATCAAAGCAGCTCATTAGACAATCAAAGCAACTGATTAAATAATCAAATCAGTCCAGGCTCAGGTTAGCATCCGGTCTTGATAGCTCAAGATCAAGCTCAAGATCAAGATGTTCAAATAACTAGGTCAATGTACTAGAACATTAAGTTCAGCCAGTTAGCATGAGCTAGTCGGATGCCAGGATGTTCGTTTCCCAAAGGAGTGTGCTCTATTCATGTGGCAAGTACTACTGAGGTGATTGACTCTCCTGTCTAGGCTTGCATGGCTGGGTAGCACCAACCATTTTCCATTTCCCATCAACTGTTCCCCCAGAGTTGCCTTTGGTGTAATCTGTGTCTTCACACAGAATCCAGTTTCTGAAGGATGTCAGTTGGAGAATAGAATAGCGAGTCTCACCTCAGCCTTCAGGTCAGAGCGGATCCGCACCACGCATCTCTTGACAGCCATCTGGAAGGTGAAGCTGATCACCCCTTTGATTTTCAACAGAGCTTCCTCACACAGGCTACGCCGGGCCTGAGGGACACAATTAACACACACACACACACACTTAATGTAAGCAAACCTGCTTATGGGAATCCATAAGACACCAAAGACACCTTACCCTAAACGTACACACTTTAATGTGTGACACCAATTTAGTCAACTACTCAATAAATCAATGTGTTATTGTACGTGCTTGTTATGTTGGTAGACGGTTATGTTAACATTACCTATGTACACATCGAAACAGATATTCTCCCCTCTTAACAGGGCGAATCTGAGACAGATGCAGCGGTAATGTCACCTGGCTAGGTGCTTCTGTCCTGTGGCGTATGGCTCAGGTTCAATCTACACCCCATGCTGTTTGATTCGTGGCATTTTCAACCCCCCCACATACACACACACACACACACTAGAGGCCGTGTTAAACAGTAGGTCAACATCATAGACTACATGCCAACCAGGCTGTAGATCAACATGCTAACAATGCTTAGTTCATGTGTTCAGTTACAAAGGAATCAGCAGCAGCTGTAAAGAATGCCTCTTTATACAGACTGTTACACGTAACATGTAGTGATCTATAATGTTATATTCATCGAGATTCATAATAGAACAACTTAGAAGACACAGAGGGCTTATCAGAATGAAAGTCATTACAGAGGGAGAAGTCCACACGAGCCCATAATGCTATGGAAGTGGGGTGTGAAGGGTGGCACTGACCGAGTCGTCCAGACCATCGATATGCAGCACGACGGTTTTGGCCCGCTTGTTGGTGGAGCCGAGGAAGAACTGGGCCTTGCGTCGGCAGGAGGCTGCGGCCTCGGCCTGCTCGGCCTCCGGGTTGCTGGAGTTCTGGAGGATCTCGTAGATCTCGGACGCCAGAAGCTTGGTCTCCCCTGGCGTCGTGCCTCTGTACACAAACAGCAGCTGGCTTTTAGTCTACATGTGCTTTATATGCTTAACTACATTTTATTTACCACAACCTAATGAAATATTATACCTCGTCAGTCTTAAACTCAGACATGGATGACAGGTATCCATAATTTAAATAATATTCATTTCTCGTAATCTGGAGTTGTAATCAAAATGTTTTCCATTTTAAATCAACTTCTTTTTCCCTTCGATTGATTACATAAAATGAAGGGATGTGAAGGCTACGAGAATAATCATTACCTCAGTCAAAGAGGTTATGGTTTTGGTGCAGTCTGTCAGCAGGATTAAACAAAAAGCAGAAAATCCACAAATTTTACTTTTCACTTCTGTAAACATTGTGAGTGTCTTCTACTAATGCTTGTGTCTTCTACTAATGCTTGGACCCCCCTCCTCGTTCAGTCAGGTGTGTCTGTCGTTACCAGCTGCCTGGCTATTTCAAAAGGTCGTCTCTCCAGCAGACATCAGGGGACAATACAGCTGCATGGTGTGTGTGCGTGTGTGTGTGTGTGTGTGTGTGTGTGGGCTTGGACTGCCCAGTATGGGGGCCAAGAAAGAGAGAGAGAGAGAGAGAGAGAGAGAGAGAGAGAGAGAGAGAGAGAGAGAGAGAGAGAGAGACACAACCAGACATACAGTGCTGCCGCCTTCTAACCTTTGCGGTGTAAAAATAAAGCCCTATACATGTCCGAACAGTTCACATGCTTCAGTTAGTTTCCACATAGCTTTCACATGCTGGCAATTTTTAATTCACAGCTACGTGTCAATCAACCTTAACATTAATACTACATGTCAACGCCATAGCAGAAATGCTCCGATCATTCTAAAAATAAGAGACCAGGGTTTAATCAGGGATGGAAGAGAGAGAAACAGAGACAGAGACAGAGAGAGACAGAGAGACAGAGAGAGAGAGAGAGAGAGAGATGGAGCTCCCAGCATGAGGCTGCGGTCTCTGGTCGACTGACCCTTTTGTTCTCAGGGGGGTTAGGAGACTCAGCAGCTCTTTGCCTTCCACCATACGAGGTCACTTTTGACACAAGGGCCCCCGTGCGTATATGGGCCATGTCAGCCGGCCATCACTCAGCCGACGCTACAGGAGCTGACATGTGCTCCCCGGCATGGCCCATTCGCTTGCCCCCTCACAGCCAGCCAGCCGGCCAGCCAGGCAGGCACGAGTGGCTTCCTGCCCGCTCACATGACCCCGGGGCACACCACAAGGCACGCCTACTGTACTGCATATTTACATACCACTCATGCCATGCAGGAGAGGTATAGCGGCCAGTTTTCTTTATACTAGGCGCAGAAATGTATTGTAGCCTCATTGAAGGTTATGGTTTCAGTCTTTTCATACAACAGTTTTGACTTCCCTTTATATGTTTAAAAACTGTGTTTTGGGCATAAATATTACAGTACCTCAAAGAGTAATGTGTATATGAGAGACCGGTGTGGAACTGCCCTGTCCGTAGATCTGCATGGTAAAAACATTCATCTCTGATATTTCAGTAATGGATTGAGAAGAAAAATAAAAGTGAAACTTCTGTACAGTTTCTTGGATCCTTCCTCTGCGGCTACAAACAACCTCTGCTCAAAGTCAACGCGTCTGGAGTCGTGACACACAGAGAGAGGCAGCGAGACTCCAGGGCACTTCTTTGACAGGCGTCACGGTAACCAACATGACTGGCGGTTCCAGGGCCCAGTAGAAGAGGAGGTTGGCTGGAGGAGGTGTTCGTGCGTGTGTGTGTGGAGGGGGGGTTTGGATCATGGTGCATTCTGCCCACCTCTGGCACTTTTCTGTGTGGTCTCTGGTGATAAACAGCCGTCACTTCCTGTCAAAGTGCCCCGGGACCTTCGCACTCGACCCAGCCCTCGTCACCCTGTGCCCACAAACACTCTCCTCTGGCCCTCACGCCTCAATTAACCAAACCCTGTGGAGCAGCCGGAGTCACATACCCACACGCACAAATACAGCATGCTTTAAGCTGCTCAACACACTTCCATCAAACCTCATTTCACCTCATGACCATGACCAATTCCATCTAAGGTGGCTTATTTCACATTGATTTCACAAACTCCAAAGCCTGCTGTGATGGAACACAGAGTGCTGTTCAGAGTTTAAATATATGAGGGGCCATCCCGTCCTTAATTACTCTATCTTCCTGGCAAACTATGCAAATCTCCAACATTAAATCAAAGACCTCAGCAGGCCTCTGCTCGACAGCCACGTGGAGGAAAAAAAGGTACATTTCTGCATGCAGTAGCAGGGTGCCCGTTATGGTCACAATACATCATGCAAAAACGGTACATTTTACATTATCATCCCCCATTCAGATTCACAATGAATCAACTCTGTTGTGACAGCGCAGCCACAATCAGCCCCTTAACCACCGAAGATATGTGCCTACAACACACAATCCAGCAGACGAAAGTGAGGAGGATTGGTCCTCTGGTTTGTCTCCACCCCATCTCTCCCCCCACCCTGGAAATAATAATAAAATAAAGAAAAAAAAAGTGCCATGCGTGCGGTTGTGCCATGTCGGTCGTGTCGGTTCTGAGATGGCTGGACTCACTTCTGCATGACGTTCTGCAGACTCAGCATCATGCCCAGCCCCGCCTTCATCTTCTCTCGATTGGCCCGACATTCTGCCAGATAGCGCACCGCCTGCAAGGACAAGGACACACATTACGGCTCTGGAGACGGATAGGAAAACACAACAGCAACTTCCAACTGCAGCTGCAGCCAGCACCGTGTTTACATAACTAAGACCAAGTGCACAGAGGACAAACCTGTGGGAACGGGTAACTACAAGGACTCTTCACTACAAGGACAGTGATAAAGGACCTTCTATGCCTCTTCAGGGAAAGACTAACAGAGTTGACGATAGTAAGTCATAACTAACTTACTAACTAACTAATATGCCTGAACAAGACTTTACTACACAGTTGCAAGTCTGTCCTGTGAGAATGTTGGTTGAGAGGGGAGGGAACACAAAAGACCACAAGCCAAGGGGAATGTAAAATCCAGTATTCTACAAGATCAGCAGAAAAAAAAAAAAAAAAAAAAAAAAAAATCAATGAGTCTTTCTAGCTCTACAAAAACTGACACACAGAGGTCACTAGATACTGTCCGTACATCACAGGCCTATATGAGGTTTTTTTTTTTACATCTTAAAATCTGTCCCTTCTCCCCAGCTGCTTTCAAAGAACAGGGCAGACGACAGATGTCTCCACTTTGTCTCGTTCCTCAGAAACTGCTGGGGAAAAGGCCACAGTGTTAATGTCTACGCAGCACACGCGGCGGGGAGTGTGGTCCACTGGACGTCACTGTAAGCCATTCTGACAGCATTAGGCAGCAGGGGGTGCCAAACCACAGCTGAGACTGCCACTAATGAGGAAACTGAAGAATCTTCTATCTACAAGATTTCTTTTGCTATTATTATTATTATCATTATTATTCAGGAAGTTATTTACCTGAGCCCCTTCAACAGCAATGTGTTGGAACAGCCCAAGGAAGATATGAAGAACATGACACAGGTTTAACACTTCAATGTAGTGAGGAGAGGAGCAGTATATATAGTAATACAATAATGTAATATAAAGTAATATAGCATGTGTGTGTGTGTGTGTGGGGGGGGTTCTTTAAATTAAAATTCTTTCTTCCAGAAAAAATGTCAAAACTGAGAGGGTGGGGATTGCCATTGATTTCAGTGATTCAACTCTTTGTACACCTGCAAAGGTGGTGTATGGAAATGGATGGTATGCAAATAACATTAATTTAATGGGCACGCACTGATAGGTGTGCTATAAAATAAAGCACTGCCACACTGTCAGAATAACTGCTTGAACTGCTACAACAAACACATCTTGACACTTTCCACAATCAGATTCTGTAAAACAATGACTTACTAATAACGCCGAGTAGACCACTTGTGGATTGGGGTGGTCCATAAACAGAATAAGACCCGGAAGGCATCCATGGTCCTCTACAATCGCACGCCTGTTCAGGGGGTCAGCTGCCAGGTCCCGTAGTTGGTTGACCACAGCCAACGCGTCTGGCTCCCCACTCATGGTGATGCCACACAGAGTGCCATGCACAACAGACCAGATCTTACACTAGGAAGACAGAGAAGTGTTCATGAAATACAGCAAGATTTCATATAAAGTAGTGCTCTCCCAGCATGTAAGAAAATAGATGTCCATTGATGGAGTATAATAAGGCTGGTGGTTTATGCACATCTCCATTGTTATTAGAAGGCATGTCATGAGATCACAAATGCAATAAAAGGCAGCCAAGTGACAATTGTCACGGTTCATTGCTATGCAAGAAAACACAGGCAGAGCTTTATTAAGTTAGATATGATACAATGTTTCAAACAGACGTTATGAACGGTGTGATTTCCAAATTCAGTTTACGTTTTGTCGATACCTGCTACCTAACAGAGGTCTGTCACACAATCAATCAACCAGTACAACCACTATAATAACATCATTACATTATACGTCCTCCTTCCATATATCTTAATGCTAATGTCAGCGAAGTGCACTTTAACAGCGGTGGGAAAATTGGTGAAAGGCAGTGGATCTGTCGGCCTTGTTAGCCAGCTAAGTAACATTAGCTATAGCTAACAGTTGTCACCACTTTATAAGCTTAACCATTAATACTCGAAAAGCCTTTCATTGTGGTTAAAGACCATACAAAGAAATAGTACTAAAACAAGAGTACTCTTTACGTAGAATGTTACGTAATTTTTTGCTGTTAAATACTGCAGTCAAACAAAGGTACGAAGAAGGCTAGCCTGCTTTCCTGAGGTATCGCTAAATCCCCAGCACTGATGTCATTGTCAACACAGCCATCGTCAACCAATCCCGTTTCATTGAAATAACAATATATTAATCCATTATACAACTAAATTATACATGTACTGCGTGTTACAACATTACAACGTTAAAGTCGAATTCTAGTCAATAGGCCATGATTGTATATTTCCCAGATCACCTTGTGTCCAGAATGTATTGGCATTTAGCAACTCACACATAACCTTTAACACGCCCAGGACAGACAACTCACTGCTTGCAGGAATGAACTAGCAGATTGCTAAAGTTAACGTTAGCTAGTGTTACCTCTCTTTAAACGTTTCTCCGTTCTTCAAGAAGTTCAAAGTGTCAATCTCAAATAGAACTAGCTTTGGCTGGAACAGATTAAGATCTGGCTGAGTGAACAAACATTAAGACAAAATAAATATACCCTCCTGTTTGACTCGTACCCTCATGCGGTTCAACCTCTTTCGCTAGCCTAGCTGACTGCTGTGTTCGGCTGTTTGGTTATTTGGTACCTCCTAACTTCAGAGACACTGATTGGTCGACTTCATTTGCAGCCGCATTCTAGGGGCCACTGGGAAGAAGTGTTACTGAAAAAGCTGGATAGAGGGTGCGGGTAGCTTTAGGGTTCTGGTTTTGCAGTAAAATAAAAGCGTTCACGATGTAGTCGTTTGTTTGTGGGCATGGTGAATGCATGCCTATCCACAACTTAAATACTACAGGTGCGAAGACTAACGTTTTTATGCAAACTACTTACCTTGAAGTTTAAATACTTTAGCAGGCGATTTTGTTCAGAATCAAACAAAGAATTCAAGATGTATTCGCAGTGCTTTCAGAACAATCTAACATGACAAAGATCATTAACAGCATGTTTTAAGTAATAACTTGTGAGGTGATCCTGAATAAAAATGAATCTAATCTAATTAACAACAGATTGCATTTGACATGAGAATTTACTGATTTGCATTGAAATACTTTACTTTCAGTCAGTAGGAAGTACAGCCCACCGTCCGGTGGGTGGCAGTAATGCAGCGAGCCAGCACGAGAGTCAAGTTCCAAAATTCCAAGAAATCAGCGGTCGGCCGGTTAAACAGCAACAGTGGTAGCGGCGACTCCTCCTTGTGTAGTCTAGCTAAATGGCGACTTTAACGAAAGCTATTAGAACTCCGAATGTCTGGTAAGTTTAGAAGTTTTTAGTTGAGTCCTTGAACAGCAGTTTTATATGTATTGAACTGGCATGTTCATCTAATACTGTTAGATACTGTGTGACTGCCACTCTGACGGTCAGGGAACGTTTTACTAACGTTAGCTGCTCTGTTGCTACTTTCATAACTTGAACTAGCCTCCACGAGCGGTTAGGTTAGCTTCTTGTTAGCAGTTAGCGAGGTAAAGAAAGTTGGCTTGTGTTTCCAGACACGTTGCTAAGTTAAGCTAGCAAGACAAACTTCAGGCAATTCCTCCGAGTGAATTGTCATTCATCAACTAAATATTTACAGTGAAATCCGCGAAATATTAATGTTATAATGTTATGTGACGTTATGACGTGAAGTGTGATGATTGTTTACAGTCAGCGGACTAAGTGAAGTTGATACTCGGATGCTAACATTAACCATCGCTTACTGTTACAACGTTATCAAAGATTCTCCACTTCAGCCCTCTCTTGTTTTATGTTTTTTTTTTTTTTTTTTTTTTTTTATCGTTAACTGTCGTCAGGTGTTCCAGATAAAGCTGTCCAGTAGGGTTAAGAATTTTTTTTTTAAATGAAATTCAAATAAAAAGATAAGGCATTGCAGTAGTGCAGTCATTAGACAAAACAAAGCAATAAATATAAAAAGTTGATTCCGTTCCAAAGTTTACATATCCTTAGTTTTTAATACTGTTTATAGTCTTTTGTGATGGTTGTGGATGAGTCCTTTTTGCAGATGTCCATTTTTCTTGACAAAATGCCTTCCTGTGTTGTTTTGCATGAACTGCACGTTTGAGATCTCCCCAAAGTGTCTCAGTATTGAGGTGATATTGAGGTCAGGAGACTGAGGGTCACTCCAGAACCTTCAGATTTCTGCTGTCATGTTGGAAACTGCAAGTGTGTCCCATGCACACACCCCAAACATCAGAGATCCACCTCCATGCTTCACAGATGGGATGGTGCACTTTTCGTCATAAGCCTGGTTGACTTCTGTCTAAACATGGTGTTAGTTGTGACCATAAAGTTACATTTTGCTCTCATCTTTCCAAATGACTTTCCAGAAGTTCTGAGGCTTGTCTAGGTGCTGTTTTACATATTATATGTGCTGTTTGGAATATTGTAAGTGTGCTGTTTTGTGGCATTGGCGCAGTAATGGCTTTCTTTTTTGCAACCTAACCATGCAGCCCATTTTTGTTCGTGTTGTATTGAAACAGTCGCACCACTTTCTTGCAGTGAAGCCTGTATTTCAGCTGAAGTATCTTAAGGGTTTTCTTGACCAGTTTTCCTGGCAGTTGAAGCTGAAATTTTTATTGTCTTGGCTTGACTGGCTTGGTATATCAACCAATATACTCCACTTTAACCAAATTCTCTACCTCTTTATCAGACTATCAGAATTTTACCGACTTTGGACTTGGAACCTTCATTGCTAGCTTTATTGTCTTTAGATTATTAAGTGAGCTTAGGCCTATAATTCATTAATTCTTCTGTCTCTTTTTAGGAGATGAAGCCATGTGAAAGACTGTGACGGCTTGTGCAAACCATGGAGAAGATGAATAAAAGCCTAACGAAGATTGAGATGGATCTGGTATGTGACAGATTGTGTTGTATTTCTAACAACATCTTGTATTTCTCCTTTGACTGTAAATGACTTAACATTTTTCCTGCATGTGAAGGCTTTCGGATCAGCGAAGCTTTTTGGATCATCCAGGAGTATAGTCAGGAGGATTGGGTCCACTCTCCCTCTTGGTCCATGCCCTAGAGTCCACTTTCAGGTATGGAAAATATGTTTGTTTGTTTTTTTCTGTTTGTTGTGATTTTGAGTAACAGAAGTGGCAGCCGTGGCCCACTGTTTAGCACTCTGGACTTGTAACCGGAGGGTTGCCGGTTCGAGCCCCGACCAGTGGGCCGTGGCTGAAGTGCCCTTGAGCAAGGCACCTAACCCCTCACTGCTCCCCGAGCGCCGCCGTTGTAGCAGGCAGCTCACTGCGCCGGGATTAGTGTATGCTTCACCTCACTGTGTGTTCACTGTGTGCTGTTTGTGTTTCACTAATTCACCGATTGGGTTAAATGCAGAGACCAAATTTCCCTCACGGGATCAAAAAAGTATATATACTTCTACTAAGTGTGCTGTACAGTCATGGCTTTGGCTTTCAGGAAATACACAAATAATTGGCAGCACAAGAATGCACAACATAACAAATGTGGTGCTCATATCATCTCCATCCCTACCACCCAAACATGCAGTGTTTTTGTCTTTCCACCCCCTACGCCCTATGATTATGGCACGCACAGATCTTCAAAAACATGCATGTCTTCACATGCATGGCTGTCATTCTTGTGCCAGGTGATAAGGATTTGCGTAGATGCATGTATTATTTTGTATAGCTTCTCAATACGGTTCCTTTATTTTGTCTTATTTTAACATTGATTTGGATGTTTAAAAGCAGATTGTATTGCTGGTTTACATGCCTGTTGCAGTGTACTTTTATAGAACCCGTTTGCTTCTTCCTTGCCTGCATTATGCTGTTATGGGACACTTCCTGGCTTTGTTCCCCTTTGTCCATCTGTTTATTAATGCTCAGCATTCACACTTATTCAGTCAGGCCCACATAAGGACACCATGCATGGTTTCTTCTCCATGTTGATACCTAAGCATCTGCCCAGACCACAAGCATCAAATTACATTAACCAGAAACATTCACTTAGGGATGTTTTTACCGATGTAGCGTGCAACTGAATTGATGTGTCTAGACAATGTTCTTGCTGTTGTAAATGATTACTGTTTCTGTCAAGGGTATCACTCTGTCTTGTCTCTCTTTGTCTCCTCTCCTTTCTTCCCAGCTGTCCTATGTGAGGAATGCAGCTTGTCTGCTTTAGGTCAGTTACCTGGTTACCTGTTGGGAAATATTAGCTTGTGCTGACAGAGGGCAGGCCCTCCCAAAAGCCTTCAGATGCTTGTCCATAGGACAGTGTTCTGAAGATAAGAGCAGGTTGGGCTCTGTACCTAGCACAGAAATGCCATTTCTCTTTCCTCTCTTTGTTTCCTGCTTCAGCACTTTCCATAAATGCTTTCAGAGTGGACTGTCGGTGTAAACATTCTACATGTTTGCGCTTTCGACAGTGTTTAAAATAATCTGTGTGCTTAACCAATCCTGATTAAGGGAATGTTTGACCAAGAGTAGCTGCTCATTGTCCTTATTGACAGTCATGTACAATAATGTATGCGTTAACACCTTTGTGAAATCAGTAATCAAATTGTGTGTGTGTGTGTGTGCGTGCGTATGTGTGTGTGGTGATAATGTTTGCTCAGAACAGTCTTCCTTGTCATGTGGACTGGAGTGTCATGTGGAGAGTATGTTTGTTGTCCGCACCTGTCTCACGCCTTCGTCTCCTCCTGTAGCTTCACCCGTTCACTGCCCTCAACCCCCCTAGCACCCCTAATGGGCTTGTGGCCTCCCTGGCCGATGTAGCCTGGATCGACAACGACGAAAAGGACTTTAGTGACCGTCCCAGGTAGGGTGAACTCCATTCCCACAAATATAAGCAAGGAATCCTTGAAATTGTTCCAATGATATTTTTGTTGTTCTTTGTGTATGATGGACAATATCATAAACAGATAGAAACATGTTGATAGTCAAGCCTGATGCTAAATGATTGTTTTAGTTGAGTTGTAATGAGCCATCACATGGCTCTGAGTAAATACTGAAGGGCAGATAACTTAGTCAAGCCATTAGGACGACCTTACAGCATCCAGGAAGCAACCAATTCATCACAAATTTTAATCTGTTGATTTAACATTGTATTGATTTTATTTGAGAGATTGATTGATTTCCCCTGCATTGATTGGTTGGTTGGTTGGTCTGTTGCAGGTCAGAGGCTCCGTCGGGCCTGGTGTTCCGTACGCAACAGCCTCAGACGCTCCGCCGCCAGCGTTCACTACCCAGCCTACACGAGGCAGAGCCCGCACCGCAGGGTCCGACGGTGGTCAACGATGAGGCCATCCAGAAGATCAGCGCCCTGGAGACAGAGCTGGCCCGCCTCAGAGCTCAAATTGCACAGATTGTCCTGGCGCAGGAACGCAGCGCAAACACAGCTGGTGAGAGGAATGCGTGTGCGTGTGTTCGACCTCAGAGCAGGCCCGGAAAGGTCACACACTCTTTAAAGGTCCCAGAAGTGATTTGGCGAAGGACTTTACAAACTTTAGAAACAGACAAAATATTGGACAACCCATTTAATTAGCTATATAAATTAGAGATGCACCGATTGCAATTTTCTGGGCTGATACCGATTTCCGATTTTTCATAGAGTTTGACCTGCCGATACCGATTTTAGCCGATTCCGATTTCATTTCTTCTAACCATTTTACAGCACACACACAAATAGTTATTTTCTATCTTTTCTTTGATAGAACATGTTAATATAGACGTGTAATCAACTTATCAATGATGAAATGGCTGTTAAAAAAAATGGAACCGGTGAGCAGACAGATTCTTTTTCTAAGAAGATTCTTGTCTAACTTCAGATGCAGTATCAAATTATGGATTAAGTTAAGTTATGGAACACCCATTTTATGCTTCTCACATCCAATATCCAACTAAAGATTTAAGAACAATTTTCATGATACATTTGAACATACTACCATGTAACATATTTTCATCTGCATTGATGAATTTATGGGAGGCGAGGGAAAAGTGGTAGCAGCCTAGGCTATCACGCAAACACAGGGGAGAAGTGCTAATAGCGATCAGGTGCTCCACCATATGAAAACAGTGCACGTCTGTTTTGCGGTGAAAAAATTAAATCCAAATTCCGGTTAAATGCATCAATTAGGCTATAGAAACTTTCAGAGACGGCTGATTCAGTATTCAGAGCATCAGTTTTCTTCATTGTAGGCTACTATGTCAAAAGCAACTTTAATGTTTGTTTGCCTTTCTAATAGGCATCATTTGTTCACTTTCACGACATCCACTTCTCAATCTGCTAGACTAGGGTATTTTAAGGCATAGCCCTAGTCTACGTGCAGTAAATAGTTAGGCCTAGAGTATTTTTTTTTTAAGTGGAGTAGAACTACTAGGGCTACTGTATGTCGCTGCTTGTTGATTATGTAGCCTAGCCTATGATCGCTAAACTGTGATTATTTTTATAATCGCAATCGTTTATCTCTGTTCAGCAGGCTTGTGGTTCAGCTGTGGGCACGCAATTAGCAGCAGTGACGGGCGGTGATGAGCGATGTTTACGTAGCCTAATGAAGTGACAGCTTAGTAAATTCCACGCAGTAGGCCAATGGTAAAGCACAGCATTTGCTGCATAGAAAAACTCAGTAGCCTAAAAGCGCTTTCTTTGTAGCCCTACATCCAGCCCTGAGTGTTGGCCTGGTTGCTAGCTTCTTCAAACTTTGCAAACTCAGCTGGGTGTTGGTACAATTGCGGCGCACGAGTGTATTTGACCGGCATAAAATCGGCATGTCTCAGACTGACCGGCCGGTCGCCGGTCATGGCCGATCACGTGAAAATCGGCCGATTCCGGTTACCAGCCGATCTATCGGTGCATCTCTAATATAAATGATACTTGCACACATGCATATACATACAGCATGTGCAAGGTTATATTGGAACGCTGAATTCTTTTCTTGTAGGGTGTTAACATGTATGCACATGTGCTTCCATCCATGTTTAGTCAGAGAGGATTGAGGCGGTTAGTATTCTAGAATCTTTGGTTTAATATTCTGCCCCTATTTTCCTGATGCCCACAGCTCCCCCTCCTCCGCCACCCCCACCTAGTCCCAACATGCCTCCGCCACCTCCTCCACCTCCACCGCCACCCCCGCCCGGTCCCGGCCTGCAGAGGAGCTACTCGGCCATCGAGCTCATCAGAGAGCGCCGCGGCAAGAAGGGCGACAGCCTACAGCAGACTCTTTTGGACTCGGGGCCCAAGCAGCCCAGCATGCTAGACGTGCTCAAGGACATGGGCAAGGTCAAGCTGCGCTCCGTCAAGAGGTGAGATGTGTGTGTGTGTGTGTTGGCGCGCAAACTGAGAAGGCAAGTTGCCAACATGGTTTCACCTCTGGCTTGTGGCCTAGACGTACTTAAAGCTGTCTTCTGAGTGGCATAATAACATTATCAAACATGCCCACGTCAAACTAATCTTGTCTGATTTGGACTTTAAAGTGCTTGGAACTGTCTACAGGAAGTACGGATGGACTGCTATTAAGAAACATTCAAGAAGCACAATAATTAGAAGGCTGTAGTCAAGAAAAAGATCCGGTGTTCTTTCCTTGACTTGGGTGGAAAATATCATGAGGTTAAGTGAACATGTGATTCAGAATTCATAAGGATTTAGGAAAAGACAACAACAGTGCCTGATAATCTGACCGATCTAGACTAGGTACTATGTACTAATGTGATTGGATGTTTTTGACTTGGGTCATGGTGGATCATTTGTTGTTGCTACAACAAAGAATTGTGGGATGATATTATCTCCTATCCTTTTAGAATAAGAGGTGACAAAAGGAAGCAATTGAAGCACCTCTCCATCAGCATTTATAGAATTTGACCAGCTTGTAGTTGTCACGTCAATACATCTGGGACTTGGTGGTTAAGAACCTTCTTAAGCAAAAAAACAGGACTGTTCGACCTTAACTTTCTAATATGCCATAAAAATGCAGTTATCTGCTTAAAACCACAACTGATAACTTATCCATTAGCTTCTGTACTGTATACTCAGTCATCATAAATGTTTCTTGACTGTGTGTGTGTCCAGTCGGCCAGAGGAAGGCCACACCAAGCCAAAGCCCACCGACCCGACAGATGCTGCTGGCCTCATAGCCGAGGCCCTGAAGCGCAAGTTTGCCCACCGGTACCGCGAGGAGAGCGAGAACCAGGACGACTTCCACCTGCCTCTCCCTGACCCCAAGCCCAAGCCCCAGCCCCAGCCCCACTCGGGCATGCCTCTGGTGAGGGACACAACCACCTAATCACAACTGCTTGATCAATTGTTGTCTCAATATTTACACTAAAGTAATATGTTTAAATGGTGCTTTCTTTTAGGGAAGTCACAGATACTTTTTTAAAAGTTGCATGTTAAATGTAGAGTCTAAGCTAATACATTAAACACCAATGTGACATCCCTGTGACTCTATGCGACACTATGCTATGTTTACATCAAGCGGAGTAGTGATTTGCTGCTTAGTATTGTCATGTGATCAAATCCTAGAGAAGCTTATATCCCACTGGAATGCAGGCCTTCCCACTGACAGCTATGTTTTTCTTCTGCTAGCTAAGTCTGTAGGCCCAAAGAAATTGTCATCAAACATGTTTTTCACACCTTTAATCTGAGTAATTAACCATTCAGGATGCCTCAAGATTACTTGCTAGAATGACTTCATAGTATAAGTTATCCACCAGAAAAAACTGAAAGCCAATGATTTTATAATTGCCAAGAGTGGCTGGATTGTGACCCCCCCACAGTCAAATCAGTGTATTAAATCCAAGGTCCTACTCATTTCGAAAGTGAAGGTGTGTTAAACATAATCATCTGTACTGCTGACCCCATCCATTTCTACTGCATTTTAGTTGTTCAGCCACAGAAGTGAAAGTGACTTAGTGGAAATGTAATTTTCTCACACGTGCATCCACCCATGGGTACGAGTTGGTTGCTGTGTCTCACTTTTGCTGTGTGTGTGTGGTGTGTGCGCTTGTGTTTGTTTACAGTTTGGGCAGCACATGCTGAAGACGACAGGGAAAAGGAGGGTGTTGTGATGGCGGAGACATCGCTGGTGTAGACTGCTGCCTAGGACACTGCTGGTGCCCCTCCCTGTCTTTATGAGACGTGTGGAGAGTCACAAGCACACCTTAGGAAAATGGGTAACTAACCATATCGGTTCTTCTCGGCACTTTCAAAAGAGTATGTCTGTGCGTTGCGAATGGACTTTATATATGTTTTATGTTGGGTGTATTTCTTTTTTTTTTTTTTTTTTTTTTTTTTATAAATGCTTAAAGACACAGTATTTCTGCACAGACTCATTTCATTGGAGTCAAGTTTTTGGTTCTGGTGAACTACAACAGAATGTTTATTTGGATTTGTTTGTCTTTCTTTCTGGATGTTTTCAGTTGGAAACATGATGCAGCCATGACTGATCACTGGCACTACAATACAATAGCCAACCCAATCAATACACACCTCCAGAACTTTGTTCCTGGTTAGAAAAGGAAAGGTTAGGTTAGGGTCAGGAACGAGCGATAGCTGGGGGTAACAAAGCTCGAGCCAAATTCTTACTAAAAAAAAAAAAAAAAAACACGGACTGGCGTGCCTTAACCTGTTGTCTCAAAATGTAAACAAAAGCTATTTCTTAAAACAACTGTTTTATTTGTGGTAAAATGCTACATTCCTTGTTTCTGACGGAGTTATTTTTAACAATTCTTATGTTTAATTTATGATGCTGGGAAACTTATTTATATGTAAAGTTTAAGTTCTTTAACATCAACACTAGAAATGGCTAATGTCTGTTGAATTATGTATGCTTCATATGCATGTAAGATAACTAATGTGGAACATTTTCAGAAATATTTCAAACTTGATTTCAGATTTTATGTAAAGTACCTCAGCAAGTGTCCAAGTTGACCCCCACATTTGTCTTAAAAACAGCACACAAAATACAAGTTTTTTTCATTTTCCATCTCAGTTGACGAATATGCTTGTACTTAGGAAGAAACACTGTGTCAAACATCAATTGAAATATCTTCTTTGTCCATTCCGACTCTTCAAGAACACTAATGCTTCGTGGTTGAAGCAGAATGACTGCTTAAACCCATGCTAGGTCTTCCCTTTTTATTCAAGTGCTTTATTCTTTCATTGCCCTGGAACATGGTATTAATGCTGTTGTACTGTACTCTGTGGCGTGTAGGTAGGTGTGCCCGTTTTGCCTCTTGCTGAACTCAGAGCTTACTTGAGGCTGTCAGAAACTTGATGTCTAAACCCAGCATTGACTGTTGGCCGTTGAACTTGAGAACTACCTAAAGGGCCCTGTGCTGTGTCTGTATTTAAAGCCGTCACCAAACACTATATAGGTCTTGATGGACCAGCTTTACCTACAGGATTGAAGGGAATATCAAAGCATTGTCAGGTTTTTAGAGCATTAGCTTCTTTTAAAAGAGAAAACTACCAAAAAAACAATCTTTTGAACACTACATGGATTGTTTGATTACAATTATGCTGTTGAAATACTGGAAAAATCAACTGTACAAATAAAAGTTTAAAGAATGTTACAACCTGTCTTACTTGTGGTTTCTCACACCTGGTGTGGCCAGGATTGGCTCAGCACTAGCGCACACCTTTTCCTTGTCTGGTTTAATACTGAACTGAACAAATTGAAGTTATTTAAACAGGACTTGGACAAACCAAGATCAACTTGAGCTCCAGGCAGACATTTTTGCCTTTCTGATGCTCTGTGAGTCCTTTATCTGGGATAGCCACGCTGGATATGATGCTCTGTGGGTCCTTTATCTGGGATAGCCACGCCGGATATGATGCTCTGTGGGTCCTTTATCTGGGATAGCCATGCCGGTTTCCTTGTTGGACACTAGAGGGCAGCATCACGTAAGAATAGAAAAACCATCATGAAAAAACCCTGAACATCTAGTTTACCCTATAATGGGTTGATAAAACCCTGAAAACCTAGTTTACCCTGTAATGGTTCATACCCATGTCATTATTTTTTTGGGCTCTTTTCCTTCACAATGGTCAAACACAATGTATTGTCTTTTGTCTTGTGCGTAGAAGACAAGAAACTTATTGGTAAAATCTCTGACATGGGTAATGGGTATCTATTAATCCATTATCTATTCATCATTTGGGGCAGTCCCAAAATCTGGCCTGTCACCTGTCACAGGCCTGCTCTTTGTTAGATTTAGGCCAAATTACCTCCAAAGTTCACTCCTTCAATGGTGTTCTCTGATAGCCTGGATGCCAGCCGATAAGGCAATTGTGTAAAAGGATGGTTCAGAAGTTCTTCCTACAAGATTCACCCCCTCTATCATGTAGCCCAATGGAGCAGTATCAGACTCAAATTCTGACTAGAATTGAATATGATGACATCAGGTTAGTTCTATGACGCAAAGTTTGTAAATGAAAGCCTTTTTTTTTTAAATATCAACATGTTTTATTAATCAAAATTGAACTGCAACAAGCAATGTATCAAAAAGTCTATACGGCAAAGCCTTTACAAAATGGCTTGACACTGAAGTCTTCTCCCCAAAATGGCTGTTACAACAAATTGTAAACAGTTTTTTTTTCTCTCAACAGTCTTACAGCACTTGACAACAAAAATAACAAATCAGCTAAAATAAGAAAAGCACCTGTTTATCATCCAAAATGTCAAGAAAGACAAAAAAACACAACTGTGCGATATGTACAGAATAATAATAAAAAATACCTAGAAACAAAGATGGAATGTTTCATGTCTCAAAAACAAAACAAAAAAATCTTATTTTCCTCCAAAGAAAGATTTTTTTTTTTTACTATTTTCCTCACAACAAAGGCATAGGGACTGACAGTGCATTAAAAGAGCACAACACATGATGCACTTCAAGAATAGGAGCTGGTTTGGTCACTTAGCTTTTGTGCATAGTTTTAAGGCATCCAATGCAGTTTCTGGGGTTGCAGTGTGGTATTGTGTCGAGACATTCTGAAAGGGACGACTGCTCCTTCCCTCATCCACGGTGTGGTTCTCCTTGCGTATAAAAAACAACTCTAGGTTGGGCTCAGTGAGTCGGGCGGGTGGAACAGTGAGGGGGGTTAGGTTGGTAGGTAAGGGGCTAGCTAGAAGGGATGGGGGTCGTAGGGGGTGGTGGGTTGGGGCACATGAAGAGCTACCTACGAAAGGCACCATGAGGCCACCCCCGCTCTCTACAAACACCGACAACTTGGCGAAACCCTGAGAGAGATCCGTCATAGGATCCAGGTCAGCTAGGCGTCCCATGCAAACGGGCCGGGCTGCGCAGATCAGGGTCTGAGAAGGCGGCGGTGATCGGGTGGGGGGTGGCGGGTTGGTTGGCTGTCTGTCGGCCACTCTGCCAGCGCCACTTAAGGCAGCGACTTCTCTTCCGATCAGAACGTTGTCCCATAAAGCAACAGGATGGTGGGGACTTGGGGAGAGGGGAGCAGGAGAGGAGGTGAGGTGAGGAGGAACGAGTGTCCGTCTCCTTTTTACCCTTTACAGAGCAGAAGCTGCTAAAGTCCTAAAGAAACAAAAAAAAAATCACACCATGTTGGAGTGCAAGAGGAGTGAGAGTGAGAAAGAGATAGATAGAAAGAAAGAAAGAAAGAAGGAAAGAAAAACAAAATCCAACGGAGCACAGATGGCTTGGCTATGGCATCTGGTGCATCTGACTGCCTGAGTGGCAATCCAGTGGAGGTTTTTTTTTTCTGTCTTTTCCTGTTTGTTTTTGTTCAGCAGTAGGACAATGGTTCAAATGTAAATTTGAGTGGTTCTTCACATCTGTGCATAAAAATAAAAAAATACAAAACACACAAAAAAAAACAATAATAACAATCACAGAAAACTGACAGAAGTCATTTCATATCAAGACAAGACATTTTGTAAACAGTCTTCATAGAGGCAGCAAAACGACTGGGCTTTTCACATTTTGTTGTTTTGTTTTTGTTTTTTTTTTTTACATAAGGAGGAAGATTTCATTGCAAATGCATTGATACACACACACACGCTTGTGCATACACACACAGTCTCTCTGTGCAGTTTCAGAAAACCTCTTACAAATACTCCAGGTGTTTCAAATCACTTGTCAGAGCAACTCAAATGGCACTTTGAAACCCAGCAAAGGGGAATCCTTCCTATACTGTACTCTCTTGAAGTGTCTCATCAAAAACGCAAAGGGTTCAATTCATTACACCCCAGCAACAGAGCAAACAGGATAAATAAATAAAAGGAGCAAATTCTTCTTTCTTTTCTTAAAGAAAAAAAGATAAACAAAACTTACAGCAGTTGCCAGATGAGGTATCTATGTATTGCTCTATGTCTAGACAAATAAAATAGAAATTTAAAATTAAATAAATTAAATTAATAAAATGATTAATCAGTGGTTGATGGGAGGCAAGCAACTAAAAATGTGACTTCAAGGTGTTTGACTGGGGTGTGAGTGTACATAGTGGGCTTTTCTCTTTCACACACACACACCCAAACATACTCATGCATGCAAACATACACACACGCACACACACACACACTTTCAGCATCACCACAGCATGCACGTAACACACCAGAACTCACTCTTTCTCCATTCAATTCCACACATGCACACACACATACACACCACAGCACACACTGTGCAGCCTTTCCCCAGGGACTGGTTGAGGGTTTGGGGGTTGGGTGGTCAAAACTCCTGGCTTCCCTGAGCTAAGGTTCTGGTGGTGGGTTCTTCTGCGGCGGTAGCTGTGGCCGGGCCCGATCCTAAACACGGGCCTGGGCCTTGGCCTGACACTGGCTCTGGTGGTGGGTCTGGGTCCGGTTCTGATTCGTCTAGGCTCCCCTCAGCCCTCAGCCCACTCCAGCTAGCCTTGTTCAGACCTAAGTGACCCAGCATGGTCTGGGACAGGCGTGTGTCTGAGAACCGGGCCCACTCGGAAAACAGAGGCTCCACTACATATGTCATGAAGCCTGAAAAACACACACACGCACAAAGACACACACGGATACATTATACACACTGACATACCTTTGTCAATGAAGAACATTTGCAACAAAAAAAAACACAAACTTAATGCACAGAGGTACAAGGTACCTCCATGTCTAAACGGAGAGGAGTAAAATCGATTACTCACCAATCTGAATGTCCCCTACTGTGTTGGTCTGGCTGTCACACAGTTGGCTGACTTCAAGCTTGTGCTTCTTCTCAATGTCACCTGTTCAGAATGGAAAGGAAATGCTACAGTGATTCTGAACGACGCTTGCTCCACTGATAACGAATTGAAACGCAAACTGAATTCACCAAGAGTGATTTGTGTCAAGTGCATGTACAGGAAACTACAGAAACGACAGAAATCTAAAATCAGTACGAGCATGTTCATGCCAGTGCACCTTGCTGAAAGAACTCTGAGGTCACTTTCTCACTCCACTGTTTGCTCAACTCCCAGGGCCGACAGGGGTTACAGATATCAGCACATTTCAGGGCCATCTGTGAGCATGTGAGAGCACACACACACACACACACACACACACACACACACACACACACACACAGATGTGAACACATACAAAAGAGATAGGAGGCAAACAGTTACATAGTATCAGTTACATACGGTCCACCGAGAAGGGGCATGAGAGAGAAGCAGTTTGGCCAAACCCCAAATCACCAGTCATGGTTCAATATTACCAGAGCAACCAGACTAATATTACCAGTGAATAGATAATACATACCGATAAACTGCCTAAACATTTCATGAGACAAAAAAACTATTTATTGTCTCATGAAAAATGTATGGGCTTCAAGTTGGGGCCCCCAACTAAGTACTACTGAAATGTATTTCCCTTTGGTCTTGTGTGTTGGTGGTGTGACATTCCCTCATTTCTCATCATTCACCTGGAGGATGAAGTGACGATGGGAGGCGTTGCCCAAGCACAGGTCATCCTGGTCCAGGTGCAGCCTGAACTTGGACAGGTACTCGTTCTGTCTGCTGATGTCTGTGGCCAGGATCAAGGAGCCCAACTGTCTTTCCATGTTTAACCTGAGACACACACACAGTCATTTGGTTAGGCTCAATTCAGCATGGTGCTTACAAAAAAGAAGGTAATTTAATAACTACATGTATAGACTATAACTAATCTTATTATTTGTAATTTGCCTGAGTATGAGGTGTTAGTGTGTGTGTATATAACTGACCCATCCTCTGCAGGTAAGTGGGAGAAAAGTCCTGTCTCTCGCAGGAGTCCCACAACTGATCTCCAGTGATGATTCTCCAGAACTGAGGTATTCTTTTAGAGAGAAAAACACAAAACCAAAACAAACATGTCTTTGAACATCATGGTAGGAGGGAACACAACATTCATTGGGGTTTCTGGAGGGTTTTCCCATCTTCATAACAAACAGCAGACTGTATTACATCATAAAGTGTCTGATGCCTGACTAAGTCATGAGATTTAGCTCCATGGGCGTGCCACAGGACACTGAAGACTCACTTTCTGAAGCTTCACCTTAGCCTTTGCTTTAGCATGTGCAAAGCTTCTAGGCAATGACTGGTAGTTCATTGCCATCTCTCCTTTACAAAGCTGCCAGTAAGCTGCTCGTCTGCTGCTAGTCTTTACTTCTTATCTGGCAAACCAGTGTGAGTCATTTGCTTCCCCTTGCATGTATTCATTTATCAAATGCGTTCTAACCAAAGCACTTCAAAGCTAATCATATGCAGCATTGCGGCTGTACAGGTATGCATTTTTGCATCATTAAAAGTCCTCTCTTGGCATCGCCCCTATGAGCTTACTGATCTTAGCACCCTTACCCTGTACAAAGCTGCTAGGTAATGGTTGGTTTTGATGAGGAAGGGCTGGTTGACCCCGGGGTGGTCAAGGTCATGCGAGGCAGCAGCCAGCAAGCCCAGGAGGATGTCGCAGGATGTCAGCGACTTGGAGAGCTGCACGAGGGAAATGGACCGCGTGTTAGAAAGTCAACTGAAAACTGATGCTATAAAATCAACAGAATCTGTATGCACTTCTGTGTGACTACACTGTTGCTGAAACTGTCCGATCTGATGACCTGACACAAACTTTGATAGTAAAACATACGGTATATCAGTGTGAAAAGGAGAACAGAGAAGAAGAGAGGAGGTAGAGGATGAGGAAGAGACGAGCCGTTTTGGACCTCACCTTGGGCTCTCGCAGGTAACAGTACATGGCCTGGGTCACATCCGCAGCATGAACTGCGTTGTGATAAGGATTCTGGCTGTGGTAGTCTTCTTGGACCATGACTGAAATATAGGACACAAACCAGAAATGTACTATTTTTTACGTAGTCAAAACTCTTCATTTGTAAGGAGTAAGTTTACCACATTTTATTTTACTTAACATATCTTACCTCAACATATCTATTATGGACAAAATAAAAGGGGACCAAAAGAGGTACAAACTTACCTAAAAATCGACGAAGTTTCACCATATCTAACTGGAAGAGCTCAATTAATCCATACTGATTTAACAGGTGGAACGTCAGGGTGACAAGGCTGTTTCCTAGAAAGAGAGGGAACAATGGGGGACGTGAGTAGACCCTTCAGAATACCATCCCAACCAATCAGCTTCAAGCACACCACAGCAGAGAATAGGTATGTCCTGCAGGGGGCACTGTTGACCACCAGAGCACTGGCGCTCCACGACTCGTGAGAGGGGAAGAGTGTGGAGGCTATTGGGAATAGAAATTGATTCAGCGGAGCATGCTGGAGGGACCATCCAGCCAGCTCTCCAGAGACACTCACACACACACACACACACACACACACACACACACACACACACACACACACACACACATTTGGAGTGAAATAATATGTACCATTTGTTAATCTGTCGAAGAGGAAAATGTCAAAATTCCAGCTCCCAACCTTTTCCAGCATACACTGCAAAACAAAAGAGGGAATATACTAGATAAGGTGATGGCAAAACAAATGTTACTGGAAACAAAAAAACAACAGATCTGAAAGATGGTAAAACAATAATGCAAGAAAAAAGACTAACCATAAAGCATTAAGAGGATCTTATTTATGATCCCTGAAAGGAGAAACTAATAATACTGAAAGAGCTCTATTTTACGGTTAAGGACACAACAAATTTACAAGCTCACCTATATAAACGGTCAGATTGACTTCTTTTTTAACTCAATAGAGAACCAATGTGAGAGATGTCAGCAACATAAAAGTTTCAAAGCACAAACAATTCTGTTTACAATACTAACCACCGTTGCTAGGACGAAGTGACATCACCTCAGTTCTCTGTTCTTACTTCCTACCACAGATTATCAGTAGATTCGGGGAACTAGTTGTACAACATCTAATTCCTGTTTGAGTTTGCTTCAGCCTACTCTTTGCCGTACAGTGGGTCCTGTTGCCTGCTGCTATTGAGTAGTGAAGTGTGTGGTGGTGTTGAGGGTGGGGGTGGTAGGTGGAGGTGGAGGCAGACCTTGGCCTGGCCCAGGTAATCTTCGTCCAGGATGTGCAGAGGGTTGTGTGAACAGGTGGTGGCGCTGTGGACCAGGCGTGAGGTGTGAAGGTGACGCTGGAAGCTGAAGAGCCTGTGGACCCGCCGGCCGGACACTGGCCCCACAGTCTCGCCCCGGGCTGTGAGAAACACAACGAGAGAACTCAGAACCGGACGGGACCTAAAAGCACACACACACATCCAGAACCAGAACCAGACACTGCAACCAGAAGCAGCACTATGATGCCCAGAACTAACACCACAAAGACACAGACCAATACGAGAGACAGCCACAAGTACCGACGACCTTAAAGACAACTTGTGAACATGGGAACACTGCACAAAGCTAAGCACTGTTCCAAAGTGGATGGCTCAAAATCTAGCGGCCACTTTCTAGATCTAGATGGCTCAAGATCACAAAGAACCAAGAGAGCAAAGTTCCATGACAGAGACCATTGAAAGAACTCATTAGGGTTCTAAGTATGTATTTCATCTCTCCAAGTAGCAAGTGAATGCATTTCACCTGTGTGTGAGAATTAAAGGTTGGGTTGTTTCTTATCTAGTGTTCGGTTGTGGACATAACTAAATGAGCACTGCGGAAATTCTAACCTTTGTGCCTGTGCATTTCAGACATCAGGCCAAGAACACTGGGCTATCAGTGTGGAAAGAGACCAGTTATACCACTCACTTCCATAGGGGTAGATGGAGGTAGAGAGGGAGGGAGGGAGGGGGAGGGAGGGAGGGAAGAAAAAAGAAATAGAAAGAAGGGAAGCATGAAAGAAACAGAAAACACAGCATACAGCATCAAACAAATAGATTGACTAACAATGTAAGTGACCAAAATCTGCATATGTGGTTTGTGTGTTGTGTGTTGAGTGTTGTGTGTTGTGTGTACGCACACATGGATCTCCCGCATGTGTATGTGTGTGTGTATGTGTGAGTGTAGTGGCATGCCAGAGGGCACGGGGACATACTGCTGACACAGCGTGCCGCTCTAAAGCCGGCTGCCAGGGCACAAAAGTCAGCGGCCCGCTCGCCGCTCCCCCTGTGCCTTCACTGGGCACGCCTGAGTGCACACGGGAGGCTGCAGAGCCCCTCGGCCCGGCTACACAGCCACCACGCCACGTCACGGCCTCCCAGGCCCAGTGAAAGAGACAATGACCCCCACTCTCTCTCTCACACACACACACACACACACAGGGTTTCACACAGAACATCCAGTGATCTAAGGAGCGCGTTTGGATTCAGATCTTTGTGTGTTTGATTTAAAAGGAATGAAGAGGGTATGTGTGTGTATAAAAGTGTGTGGTAGTTTTGGGTCGTTTAAGAGGGGTCTTTAAGACATTCCTGTTCAACATGCACTTGGGTTCTTTAAGAGCTTCTTATGCGTTATGGTTTGTATAATATTGTTTTATTTCCATTAGGCTGTTGATTAATTTGACATTATTGTTTATTATTGATATTCTCCTTAATGTAGTCTTACCATGTCATTGTTTTTATATTATTGATTGAGACATTATTGTTTATTATTGCTTTTTCCCTCATTTTCATTGCTTATTTTTTTAGGCTGTTGATTGAATTGACATTGTTGTTTATTATTGCTATTCTCCTTATTATAGTTTGACCAACATTCTAATCTGTTCCCTGTTCAATTTTCAATATTATGTTGTTTTTGTATTTGTGTGTCGCTTTGGACAATGGCGTCTGCCATATCCCATAACCATAAAAACTGCTTAATGGTAGTTGATTGGTGTGTGCGTGTGTGTGTGTGTGTGTGTGTGTGTGTGTGTGTGTGTGTGTGTGTGTGTGCGGTGCGTGCAAGGTATGAGAGAGAGAGAGAGAGAGAGAGAGAGAGAGAGAGAGAGAGAGAGAGAGAGAGAGGGAGACTGTCCTTGCGTACAGAGAGACAGAGAGCTTAAATCTACCTGCAGGTTTATGTAACTGTCCCAGTCTCCCCACAGTACTTACAGTGCAAGGTTCGGAAATCCACACACAGGTAGGGGTGCGAGCCTCGTCGCTCCGGTTCGAATCCTACCTGGCTTCTCACTCTCACGTCTCCTGAAGAGCAGCACAAACACAAGAGGTCCTCAAGACACTAGCCAGGGCAAACCACCACCACAACAACAACAACAACCACCACACTCAAACAACAACAAAGACAACAACCACATCAACAATG